>NC_061117.1:167286970-167467733 GCF_002878395.1 Capsicum annuum
CTAATTAAAGATTCTTTAATTTTTCTAAAAGCTTCTCTGTTTTTAAATGGTCTTCTCATAATTAATTCAATCCAATCTAAATTCAAACATAAATTCAAACATATATACTACTGCTGTATTTTTAAATAACTGGGCTTTGATACCATTTGTAGGGGGGTGCGGATCTATGCGGATAACTAACTTATGAAATAGATATGACTCAATTTAGAAAATCCATGGTGGATTCTTGAGATTCTTGGAAGAGGTTGTTCATACTTAGGGTTTTTATTGAGAGAAAACTTAGAAAAACTTCAGAGTATGCTTGTAAATGGCCTTGATTTGGTGTTTACACGGTTTTATAGGCTTTGAAAACATACAAAGTGCCCTTTTTAACATCTGTACGAAGCTAGCAAAAATTGAACAGGGAACCCGATTTCATTGGCCACCGCAACACGCCACTTATCGCAGTGGATCACTGGAATTTGACAATTAGTAAATTGGGAGTCCCCGCGATGCGGAGCCATTGTGTAGTCCCACTGGAAATTGACAATTGCCAACTAAAAGCTCTCTGCAACGCGCCAATCACTTAAATGATGCTGTTTTACAACCCAGACTTAAATTAGCCATAACTTCTTATCCGGGTATCAGATTTGGGCGAATCTTATATCGACGGAAAGCTTATCAAATTTTCCATGTAATAAAAAGTCGAAATTAGGGAATTGCACATGGTTCAAAATATCTCACACTTGGGAAGACACCTCTCAAACCTTAAAGGCCGGGATAACACTTTACTCAATATGCTCTAAGGCTCAAACTCTGAGGGAATTTTGCGGTGTGTTACAATATCTCCCCCTTGGGTGCATTCGTCCTCAAATGTCACTAGTCAGGCTAGGAAAAATGGAGAGAACTGAGGATGCATAGCTGAAATTCTTGTCAAACTGAATCTATACCTTTCTAAACCCGACACACTTGATGACTATATTTATTCACGATAGGAATAGCTATGTAACTGAATCTCAGATTATAGAGGAGCCGAATGAAGGAAGGGTGTTACCTTCATCTGAATCTGGGCTACTTGCCTTAGTCTTATAATGAAGAGTAACTCGTGCTGAATTTAGAGTGTGCAATCATCGACTAACTAAATCTGGGATGAAACCTCCCTAATGGATGATCCCTAAACCTATTATCAATGCTATGAAATGAGTATGTCTTATACTAGACCTATTTAGAGGGGGATCTCTAAATCTACCAAAGAAGCAAATCAACTAAACCCGAAACTGAGATGAAGCCTATCTAATGGGTGACCTCTAGAGCTGATAAAAAGAATACTCAATCGAATCTGGGATTGAGATCAAGTCCATCTAGAGAGTAACCTCAAAATAATAATAAGAATACTCAACTGCATCTTAGATCACGCCTATCTGACGGGTTATCTCATAATATGATAACACTAATACTGAAGATGATTAACTAAGTCTACTCGTATGAATAATTGAATTCCATTGGTCCCGTTATTTGATGGAATAATACTAAACTCTTAACAGAGTACTCGAATACTACTGAGGTTTGCACTAAACACGTGTATACTTTTAGATCTGAGCAGGGTACAGAACTGATGCTAAAGTGCTAGCGATACTGAGGTTACTCAAGTTCTATACTGCCTGAGAGTCCTGAGTTTTATAACTCATGATTTCTGAGAATCATAGCTTGAATGATATCATCGCAAAAATTGATGCGGGATCTAGACAGCAGCTAAATTGTTGGGTGCATAAACCCCCAGGACTCGATAATATAAAAGTAAAACATAACCATTCTTGACTTGTCATAACCACGGTCATTCATTCATTATCACAATCACTAAAGCATTACTTCAAGCGTTTAGGAATCATAACATATATTCACTATCACAATCACTAAGGCATCACTTCAAGTATTTAGGAATCATAGACATGCGATAATATATGGATACATTCTCTCTGCTCACATTCTATTTAACAAGGTCTTGCATCAATCACTCAGCACGTATTAAAGTCTTGGCATGTATCAAAGAGCACAAAATTAGGGAATACCATACTATCACGTCTCAATACATTCACTAAGGCTTTTCAACAAAAACTTGGCATGCATGGGTTTGCACATAATTGGGGGTCTTCTAGTTAACATGCTATAATGGCTCTAATTCCTTCACATAAGCATTTCATCAAAAGCATGGGGAGCATGCTTTGCTTATTTAACAATTTCTTCACTCAATTGGCATGAACATATCATCTAACAAGCAACGTGAAAAGGGTTTATCATGGACATCACATGAATTTCACATACTAGGGTCAAAGCTTGAAAACCTTGTAAATAAACATGAATCACAAGTCAATCATATCATGAACATCAATTCCAACCCACATGTATCATGGAAACTCATAAACGTGAGAATCTTTGAGTTTCAGAAAAAGGGTCCTTGGATTTCTTGGATCAAAGGGGACCCGAGAATTAATATCTACATACGACTATCTTTCCAAACATGACACATTTTCCCTCTTCTATTAGCATAATTGTTCATCCTCTCTATCGCGAATTAAGGAAGAGATCGCTGAAAAGCTGGAATGTGTGGACCTAAAGCATGAAGGGACATTGTACTTAACCTGGCACTCAACTGAAGCTTGAGGCCTTTTACATTATGAGCTTATCAAAGCAGTCTAACCTAAGGACATGTATGATATAAATCTGGACTTTGTGAATTATTAAAAGCATAGCTCGAGTACTTAAGTCACGAGTTGCATGACCTAAATATGGAGTTTAAAACTCATGATATATGATCCCAACTACCAAATGCACCAGAACTCCCCATTTTATGAACTGGGAGAGTACATAACTCTCTATCATATGCATAAACATGAATTAAGACCATGGAACAAAAATATAAAACATGAGCAGGTATTAGGACAACTGAAAGTACTGAAATGAGATTGGGTCAAGCATCAATCTTTCTCGAAGCTATTCTACGGCTCACTAGTACATCCACTAGAGTCTTAAGGTTCGACCCGATTATCTATTTTATCATCTCCCCCTTAGACTTAAGCCATCACTCCATGGCGGTGAACCACCACATAAACTCTGGTCTGACTGTCATCACCTTGTTCTAGAGTCGGGGTTATAACAATGCACATAAACAAAAGAACTTGACCCGAATGACTATACTTCAAAGCATAAAACAACAACAACAACAACAACAAACCCAGTATATTACAAAATAAGTGGGGTCTGGGGAGGGTAGATTGTATGTAGTCCACATCACTACCTTAAAAGAAGTAGAGAGGCCACTTCCAGTAGACCTTCGGCTCAAGATAAAAAAATGTAGTATGCAAAAGCATCAAAAGCATAGGACACCATAAAATAACATAGGTATGACATCCACAACAAATTTCCAAGCCGAGGATGCCAAAGTCCACCTAATTACTGACTACGACTCATCCACACCCTTAGCCCTCTATCCTAATGCTCTTCCTCCAAATCTTCCTATCCAGGGTCATGTCCTCAGTCAGTTGCTATTTCTCCATGTCCCGATTAACCACTTCACTCCACAAAGAGCAACACTAATTCATAACACCACTTCCTAAGACACACATCACCCTTCTATAGCCCCAATAGTCATTATTCACTACTTAATGCTTAGAACAAGTATCTCCCAATCTCTGATAGACCACACCACTTCTACCATAGCCTACCACTACATCTTTTATAACTTATGTCTCTAAGCCATAAGAATCAAATCACGCATAATACCTTCATTCATAACTCCTTAACTTGGCTACGAGAGTTATCTACTATCTCACGAGTCCCACCTAGCAACTTAGCGCCACTACTAACTAGACAACAGGCAATAATCCTTGAAAAATAATGTAGTCTCATAGCACCTTGGCTGTGTCTCTAAACTAAACATACAACATTAAACTTGATTACTAATCTAACAAACTTAGGCCCTTGCACACACTATTAAAGCCTATTAGATCACCTCCCTATAACTAGTACCATTAAACAAGAAATTCATCGCCTCTACTTTCATGACCATCAATCGTTCAAACTTAGTGTCTAGTGCTATCCTCACTCGGAAGTTATGAAATAAAACATAAACGATAACCTACAATTCACACGCCCACTCAAACTTCATAATCAATAATATTTGATCGTAATCACACGGTCTATCTTATTCCCAATTCATCAGCATATTCTTCTTCTGCACATCATTGCTACCCACATATTTATACAACCCTAACTCAGCTCATAGCCCTATAAGTTTTGAATATATTCCACTTCACAAATTTCAAGGATGCCTAAATTAACAATGCCCATCCACCAAGTACTTTCATCAATAACCTATACTTTTCCACGCAACAATCATCATCAACAACTCTTTTTATACTTCAAGCAAACAATATTTCCCAAACAAGGACATAGCACTTCATTGCTAGCCTAACATGCAACAAAATTCAGCTGTACATATATACACATAAATTCAATAAATGGCCCTTATCATTTTTCTTGTCACCATAACTCTAAAACCCCAGTTTAAACCAACACAAGAACAACAGGATGCACAACAAGTTGCTAGTGAATTGAAATAGGCCTCACATGGATTCACTAGATTTTGGTTTTGTGTTTTGAATAAGAAAATAAGATGAATAGCAAAGTAACTATGCCAGTGAATCGAAAGAGCCCCACACGGCTTCACTAGACTTGATTTCCTTTTCAAAAAACAATGATAACAAGATTAAATATTGAAAGAGATAGGAACTTAACACACAATATTCATTGATCTAAGAATACATATCTCATTCTGTCTCACTTGCAAGACTCATAAGACTGAGGCAATAACTTTAAATACAAGGAACTCATGATACACAAGAAGGTTCTTATTAAGCCAGTTTGAGAGACTTCTAAAGCTTCTTACTAGCCAATCTGAGAACGTCATCGGGGAAGGAACTAGAACTTACCAATCATGATATCTTAAGATTAATACATGGGTTAGGAAGCATAGCTTCACATTATGGATTCTGAGGAGAAATTTGAAATCACCTCTGATTTGGGCATAGTGCCCAACTTTTTATGAATTATGAATAATGCACTTCAACCATCAAAACTCAAAAACACTAATAGGATACTTTCTAACTCTATTACAATTCCACAACTATCTATAAGGATTCAAGCTTGACTATTTTTGATATCTTGGAAATAAAGCAGAGATGGATAGAATAGAGAAAGTAGAGGATCTGCATAAGCGCAAAGGGAATCTCCCTATAGCATGATCTAAGACTCAAAAGAATGGAGACATTTCCTAAATGCCTTGTAGCCTCTCAAAGAAAAGTACAGACATCTCCGTACTATTCCGCAAGACTCTACTAGACACGGCTTCATAGACACCAAAGGACACTTGAACCTTGTGCTCTGATACCAAGTTTGTAACAACCCAAAATCACCCTTCGGGATGCTATACGATGCCTAGGGTCACAAGCGACCCCAAGCTAACCCTTCACTTGGCATAACACATAAATAACTAAATAAAATGCATAAATCTAGAGGAATAAAGTGAAAGATAACTCTATTATGAATTTTCTCAATACAAAACTGTAATCACAAGGTTACAACTCTAATTTTACATCAAACAAAAACTCAATACATCAAATTTTACTAACTATCTATGAAGCCTCTACTAGTACTAACCATGGGTAGGTGGGTCATGACTCCCAACCACCCCAACACAATACGACTAAATAAGGGAAAATATAACACTTTTCTATTATATCACTGACTCATGGCCCTAAATCAAAAGGAACCATCGCCTGATGACTAGAAGCTGCGAACTGATTGGACATGGTACAGGTGCTAAAATCTTGTACCTATATTTTGAGACAATGTAGCACATAGGCGTATAAGTGTATCAATGCTTTGAGGATATACTGAGTATATGGGGGTGAATGCATAGGTATAAAACAGTTTAATATTCTTCAATCAAGTCATGCATGCAATATGGGATTACTCACATGGCTTGAACAAGTATAAAATATAAAGCTAATAAATCATGTAGGATTAAGCGTGCAACACAAATCTCGTGAATCATCATACTTTATCTTGAAATCACAAATCCCCTCTTATTCTCAATACTCAAGGGATAAAGAAACTTTACACGATACTTTCTAATCATTCATATGTCTCATGGAGAGTAAAACTTCATCAATGTTCAAGATCTCATATTGAACTCAAATACTTGGAATTCGGAATTATATAACTTTGAAACATGCTTGAAGGCATTTCATTCACTTTAGGAAAATATCTCATTTTAGGCTTTAGGGAAATCATTCAATCTAAAAAGGAATATACTCTAGTTTAGTGAAAATAACTTATCTCAAGGCTTCATGGGAAAAATACCAAATCAAGAGAAAATACTTCCTTTTAAAGAGATAATTCATATCAATGGAATACTTTAGCTAAGAAGTGACTTTGCAACCTCATTATTAGGAAAATAGCTCATAGGAGGGAAAATACTTTAGTTTCTGAAAATGTAGGTGATATCAAGTTTAAAGGGCAAGGGAGGTTCTCGTAACCGACATAAACCATGCGAGCTACATGGAGTCCAATATTTTGTCCTCCTAAGGAGGAGACCCACATTGGGGAGAAGCATCATACTCTTGCCAGAGAGTATAACCTAGGTCTTGTGATCACTAAATGAAACTCGACCTCGGGCCCAATCATAATTATCATAAACTCGGCCTCAGGACCATCTATGTTGGCACATAGTTTTAGGGTAATAAGCTGTAGTGACTTACCCGCTCGGTGCAAATTAGTACTCCCTTTAGATTATCTATGCTCGTCTCATAAAAATCCACTTTTAGAATGATCTCATGGTTCACCATGAAACCAATAATCAAATTGATAATCTCATATGATAAAGTAGAGTTCAAAGCTTTTGGACCATTAGGTCAATTCATTTCTCAATCATCTCAAAATACTCAAATCATGGGTGCTTATAGCACAAGAGTTCATAATATTACAAGTCTCAAATAGGGCTTAATAACCCATAGTTCAATCTCAAGTTGAAGCTCATCAAAAGTATACTATATAGCATATAGATTCATAAATCATGTGGAAATCTGGGAATTTCAGCAATTTATCTCAAAATCTCAATATAGTCATATGCTTCAATATCTCAACATTGCAAATATTAGCTTCTCAAGGAGTAAAATCACAGGGTTTATACCCAGTTGTAAATTCTTAATAAAACATGCAGAAATTATGCCATTTGACTCTTAATTCATGGGAAATATCAAGATAATACATTCAATAATAATGGGTGAAAAATCCTAATTCAAATTCATGAAAAAACCTCATAAATTTCAGGAAATTCATGATGTAGATAAGTCTTTTGGGCACAAGGGTGAAAGGGTTACCCTTGTTCAAAACCCTACATACCTTGAATTAGAAGCTTTGGATGAAGTCTTGCTTTAGGAACTCTATTTGTACTCTTTAATGAGGGTTATTAAGACTCTTGACTTGGGAACCTTGAATCTTGACTCAATTTAGAAAATTCATGGTGTATTCTTGAGATTCTTGGAAGAGGTTTCTGATACTTAGGGTTTTTGTTGAGAGAAAACTTGAGAAAATCTTCATAGTATGCTTGTAAATGGCCTTGATTTGGTGTTTACACAGTTTTATAGGCTTGGAAAAATTCCAAAGTGCCCTTTTTAACATCTGTATGAAGCTGGCAAAAATTAAATTGGGAACCCAATTTCATAGGCCACCGCGATGCGCTACTTATCGCAGTGGCTCACTGGAATTTGACACATAGTAAATTAGGAATCCCTGCGACATGGAGTCATTGTGTTTTCCCACTGAAAATTGACAACTGCCAACTAAAACCTCTCTACAACTCGCCAATCACTTAAATGATGTTGTTTTACGACCAAGAATTAAATTAGCCATAACTTCTTACCCAGGTATCAGATTTAGGCAAATATTATATCGATGGAAAGCTTATAAAATTTACCATGTGATAAAAATTTAAAATTAGGGAAATTACAAATGGTTCAAAACATCTTACACTTGGGAAGACACGTCTCAAATCTTTAAGGCTGGGATAACACTTTACTCAACATGGTCTAAGGCTCAAACTATGAGAGAATTTTGCGAGGTGTTACAGGATGCCCCCAATCCTAGACTAGATAACATCTTACTACTCTTAGTGGTAATATCCATATATGATCCAGCTGTCCTTAGATTTTGAACTGTATCACTTGGTAAAGTCCCATTCTGTCTTTGGTTGAATATTGCAAATAATTGTCTCATCTGCTGCTCCAGTTGTTTAATAGCAATTGAGTGCGAATTTACTAGTTCTCATGGAAAATATGTCACTCTTCATAGTAGTCACCCCAGAATTGGTCGTCTCAACTCCCTTTAATAGTTTCTCCATTATGTCCTCCATGGATATTTTGCTTGAACTGGTGGCAGCATTATCATGACTTCTAGGAGGTACATACATTCTACTCCTGTCACTTTTATTCTTCAAATCTCTTGGATGGTTCCAACCTTGGTTTCCTTGACCACCGGTCCAAAAACCCCCTGGTTATGCAAGTAGTTAGCCTTTTCCTCGATGTTTGATTTAGCTCCCTTACCATGGGACCCCATAAATTTTACCTTTTCTACATTTTATGATAGAAAATATTTTGTAAGCAGATTCATCTAGGTTTTTATGTGACCCATATCCTGATCATGCTCCTCTTCTCTCCTACACTGCTCTGTTGATATTACACTAGACCCAGTATTACTTGCTACCACAGAATCTATGGTATACCAAGCTCTACTTATCTTAGTCATTCTTTCTAACAAGTCTGCATCCTCAGTAAAGGTGAGCTCCATAAAAGATCCTCCTACAGCATTATCCACTATTGGCTTTGTCAGTGAGTTCAAAGCTCTGTAAAATGTTTCCATCAAGTGTTCATCGGTTATCTTATGGTTTGGGCATTGAGTCAACTTCTTTTTAAACTTCCAAGTATCATGCAAAGTTCATTAGCCAATTTCCTAATGTTTTTGATCTCATCTCTCAACTGTAATATTTTGGAGGGCAGAAAGAACCTTTCTAGAAAATCTCCTTTCAATTGCCTCCAGTTTGTTATAGAATCAAGAGTCAACTCATTCAACCACATAGTTGTCTCTCCAGACAGAGACAATTGGAACAATATCAAATGAATAGAATTTTTTCCCACTCCAGGATTATCAAACTACTTACAAATATTGGCGAAATACACCAAATATAGATTTAGATCATCACCAGGTAATCCACCAAAGAGTCCTTTCAAATTTAGTAGCTGGATCATAGTACTGGTGATGTTGAATTTCACCCCAAGAGATAGTGGTGGTAGAATGATTGCTCCTATAGCTCCAGCTCCATCTAAATTGTCCTCATCATTGTCAATATCAAACTACACAACTTGGCGGTCTAGTCTTCCTCTGAATGGACGATTTTGATTTACAGGTGAAACTACTCCCGCTGCATGCGTCCCATTATCTGAGTCAATTAAATCATCATCTCCCAGGTCCGCTTTATCTGGATTTTGTACCCGACCTGGGTTTTCTACATTCTATTGATTTAACTGAACCTTAGCCAAGGTGACTAGTCTTCCTGCTTCTTGTGGGTCTGCCATTCTACTGATCAACTGAGGTTTTGTATGTATTAGTAATAATGGTTCACCTGAACTCTGTGTACTTGGTATACACAATAACTACCCTACAAAGAACAAAAACAACAAATAAAAGAAAACACCAGGAAACCTACTACGAGTCAATTATCACTGATATACTCAATTTGAAACCGTATTCCCCGGCAACGATGCCAAAATTTGATACGCCCAAATTACATCTCTTTTACGACAGAGTAGGCGGTTGTTGGCCAATATATAACCCAACTAGGTTGGGGTAGAATCCCATAAGGAATAAGGTGTCACTCAAGTCTATTTGTGATTAAAATAACTGATAGAAAATGGTTTCCTATAATTGGGGGTTTTATCAATCAAACGATAATTAATGTTTTGACTTGCTTCAGAACTCAAAGCTAAAATTTCAATGATTCAAATCAATGATAGAGAGAAACTAAGGTCGTGATCACTATCATTATTAACCCCTCATTGAATGATTATTGTAGTACTGGATTCTCATGACTTATGGGAAACACCAAATTATCAGTTTTGACAGTCCATCTAAGTGTTTCTCAACCTACCTAGATGTTAAACTCCCTAATTCTCTCAAACTTAAGAAAATATTCTATTCATACTGATTTTATCTTAAGTTGATCAATCTTGTTACAACATTGATCAATAGATAAGAACTTAACATTCCCAAATCCTCATTGATAATTTGCTACCTTTAGTTAATTTCTCAGTTCGAGCAAATCAACATAAAGAGGGATCTATTATTTGCAACCAATAGATAACTATCATTACAAAAGAATTATCAAGATGGCCCTATAATCCATCAAACCCTAACAAACTATTAAATCCATGGAGGAATAATCATAGATCTCATAACCCCAGTTGTAGGTTTTAGTTCCACATGATATAGAAAGAGATAGCAACAATTGTATTCATCATTCAAAGAAATTAAACTTACAAAAGATTAAGTTTGAGGTTTTTTCTCTTCCAAATTCAAGAAGAAGTTCCCATAACCCAATCATAGAGTTGAAAATTTAATTCTAAGTTAAGAGGCCTAAAAAGAGGTGAATTTGCCTTTGGAATAAGTTCCCAATATTGAATGAAACCCTAAAAGCCACTATTTATATCCGTACTTTAAGAAAAATTTGAAATTAAAAATTCAGCTTTTTCTCCTTTAGTTGATAACATGTCTGATAGCTTATCAGAAAGATGATAGCTTATCAGAGAATATCATTAGACCTTCTCCAGTGTGATACCAAATGTGATGGCTTATCAGGAATCTGACAACTTATAAAAAAATGTCATCCGAACTACTTTAATTTTCTTGTGTTCTACTTTAGTGTGATGACATATCTGATGGCTTATCAGAGATCTAATAACTTATCAAACATGTCGTCAAACATGTCTCTATTTTTTGTGCTCTACCTCAATGTGACGACATATCTAACAGCTTATTAGAGATCTGATAGCTTATCAGACCATGTTGTCAGGTAAAGTTTTCAAAACTCAATTATTTTCACCAAAAAGCATCCTTCTTGACGTAGCTTTCATACATTTCCACGCATCCTAACTTTCCTACAAAATCACATGAAATATGATAAAAAAACAATAGTAGCTACTTAAGAACTTACAATTATTTTAAGTTAAAAGTCTTAAATGTGCTAATAGAAGGCTAGCACATTAGGGATATCATGGCGTATAAATTGGGGTGTGATATCTCTCAAACTATAAGGCACAAACCTATCCAAAATGGCCTCAATAAACTGATCCCAAGTCATCTTTTTTGAACCAAGTGGTCAGGAACCAACAAGTGACCATGATCAACCCCTTGTATTGTCTCTCAAATGGTAAATAGTATATACAACCCTATGAGACTCGAGCGAACCTAGCTTATGCAACTTCTCATAGAAATCCTTTATGAAGACATAATTGTACTCACAATAATAAAAGACATAAAAAATTTTGTTGGCTAAGATTTAATCTAAGGAGGTTACATAGATGAAGGTTTAACTCCTGACCTGGTAATACCATACTCAGATACTGGTGATAAAGGAGGAACAACATTCAAAGTTTGTGGAGTACCATAAGTTGATGTCGGTACTACTAAAGGATCTACACTCAGAACTAAAAAAAAAACCATAGGCAGACTCTAGAACAGATTGAGGTACAATACTCAGAGCTGGAAAAGCACCAGCCATATGATCTTGGGCATATTTATACGTCTAAGTACCATAATTTACCCATATTTTAGCTAAATTTAGAGAAAAAAAATACATAATTCATACATTTTTACTCTACTTTGATTTAAGTGAGCTGACCTATATGATTAGCATGATTTTTAGGTCAAATGAGGTAGATAAAGACACTTTGGGGACTGCATATTTCAGAGGAAAACTCGCACAAGAGGAAAAGCAGCTGTTGGACCAAATGGGATGCATAGGAGCTTTCTTCCCGGCTAATTTTCCATTTATAATAAGTTGAGGACTTAGAAGGAAATTATGTGATTGAAGGCTATTAAAAGACTTGTTGCTGAATTTTTATGTATTATGCTGTTTTTGGGTTTTTGAATGCAAGAAAGAGTGGCTTAGTGTAGAGGGAGAGATAAAAACGTTTCTCCTTGATTTCACTATTTTTCGGATACTAAAATCGACTTCTAGTTTTTGGTATGATGAATATTCTTATGGTGATTTTCGTTTTATTCATGAGTAGCTAAGTTTAATTGTTAGGGTTATGGAAACCTTGTAGTATACTATTTAGTTAGATGGGTTTTGAATTCATTATGGCTAAATGCACTTATATTATACTCTCTTCGTTATGATTGAATTCTCATGGTTGCAAACATAGGGAATGTGCCATTAAAACATCACTTGTTCGATAGAAAAGTTTGTGTTGGTAAAAAAGAGTAGTGACAAGAGAATAGGGTTTCTAACCTTTATTTTATCCGTTAATACCTTAATAGGATTAGCAACTTGGAGATTTCACATAAGTATTAAACATCACTTTTGATGTGAGAGAACTAGAGTGGATTAATCCTTGTTGGTTGAGAAACACTTTGATTATGAATTTAAATGTGTTTCTCTGTAAGTGCATGCATGTATGAGTTCTAAATACCCATAGTTAGAAAATATTGAAAACTACAAGGTGGAAATAACCCTAACTTGTCTTTCTCTGTAATCAAATACTATTACACATATCATCTTACTGTTACACTGATAGTATTTTTGTGTACTTAAACCGAAACCCCTATTTACTTTGGAACCTTCGATCAACAGTCTAATAATAATTTCAATACTTAGTGATCATAGTATTCCCTATGGGATTTGACACCCAACCCAGTTGGGTTCTATATTTGACAGCGACCGGTTGGACTTTCTAACAAGAGTTGTAATTTGGGCGTATCAAATTTTGGCGCCGTTGCCGGGGATTACGGTTGTCAACTAAGTTTGTGATACTTAATAGACCCTTTGGTCAAAGATTCTCAAACTTCACTTTTTGTTTGTTGTTTTTGTTTTGAACAGGTTGACTATTGTGCATGCCAAGTGCACGGAGATCGGGTCAGCCATTATTACCTATGATTCCTGAATCACATCTCATTGGCAAAATGGATGCACAACAAGACCCTAAAAGGATAGCTGCTCAACAGGAGCAGGTGAGATTAGCCACGTTGGTAGCTACGCAAGTAAATCAGTAGAATGCTGATAACCCAGGTCGGGTACCAAATCCTGATGATGAGGACCTGGGTGATGATGACCTATTAAATCCAAGGTGTGTAGATGATGTGGCCACACCAGTGAACATGAATTTCAATAGAGATCGTCAGGCTAGAATGAGACCTAAATGCAAAGCTGTGCAGTTTGCTTTTGATGATGATGATGACGAATGGCGCTGGTGCCATAGGGGCTATTATTCCCCCGCCTTTAGCACCTGAAGCCAAGTTCAATATTACTAGTACTATGATCCAGCTATTATAACTCAAAGGGTTATTTGGTGGACTTACAGGTGACGATCTGAATATGCATCAAATTAATTTTATCTCAATATGTAAGTCGTTAAACAATCCAGGGGTTGGACAAAATATAATCTGGCTGTGCTTATTTCCATTGTCTCTATCTGGAGAGCCAACTCTATGGATAAATGGGCTAACACCCAACTCTATTACCAATTAGAGGCAACTGAAAGACACTTTCCTAGAAAGATTCTTTCTGCCGTCCAAGAGAGCACAATTGAGAGATGAGATAAGCAATTTCAGACAGATTCCAACTGAAGCTCTCCACGAAACTTGGGAGAGGTTCAAGAAGAAGCTTATGTGGTGCCCAAATCTTCAGATAACCAATCTCCACTTGATAGAGATATTATATAAGGCCTTAAATTCGATGTCCAAGCCAGTGGTAGATAATGCTGCGGGTGGGTCATTCATGGAACTCACCTTTCTTGAGGCATCAGAGATGTTGGATCGTATGACAAAGTAGAGTAGAGCTTGGCATACCAGGGGTTCTGAGGTAGCAAGCTCTACCGTATCTATTGATATGACTGCAAAATAGAGGCGAAGAAAAGAGGAACGTGACCAAGATATGGCTCACATTAAAACATAAATGGACCTTCTTACTAAACATTTATTATCAGGGAAGACAGAGATGGTTAAAGCTGTTGCATCACAGGAAGAGCTAACTCCAATTTTGAGGAGGAAGCGAATTACTTAAATAATCAGGGGGTTTTCGAGGCAGTGGCCAAGGAAACCAAGGTCGGAACTACTATGAAAAATTTGGGTACAAGGATTGAAACTAAGGGAATTGGAAGAATAAGAATGACATGAGTGGTTTGTATGTCCCTCTTAGAAATTGTGAAGCTACTACAGCTAGCTCCAGGAAGATGTCCATGGAGGACATGATGGCTAAGCTGATGAAAGGAGTTAAGGTAACTAACATGGGAGTAGCTGAGGTAAAAAATGATTTGTATTTAATGAACCAATTGGTTGACTCGCATTCCACTTCAATAAAATAGTTCGAGTAGTAATTAAGTCAATTATCGATAGCATTTAATCAAAGGAAGGCTGGTACCTTACCAAGTGACACAGTATAAAATTCTAGGAAAGATGGTTCATATATTGCAATTACTACCAGGAGTGGTAAGGTGTTGGAAAACCCATCTGTGGGTAAGCCTGTGGTTGATAGTATGGAAGAGAGTATTAATGAAGCAAATTATGATCGTCTTGTAGAAATTGAAAACCAGGATGATATCATTCATGATACTACACCTAGCTATCAGTAGTCTGAAAAGATTGAAGATGAGAACAACAAAGAAAAGGAAGTGGTGGAGAAAACTCTCCCAAAGCCACACCCCCTTTTCCTCAGAGACTGAAGATGAAGGCTGATGATACCAAGTTTAGTAAATTCATGACCATGCTGAAAGAAGCTGAATATAAATGTGCCCTTGGTAGAGGCACTGGAGAAGATGCTAGGGTATGCCAAATTCATGAAGGATCTTTTGACAAAGAAAAGTGAAGCAAGCTATGAACCGGCAAATGATTTCCATCAGTGCAATGTTTTTGCCACAAGGTCCTTAGTACAGAAAAAGGCAAATCTGGGAGCTTTCACCATTCCTTTCATGGTTGGATCTTTAGATTTTTCTAAGGATTTGTGTGATTTGGGGGCTAGCATTAATTTGATGCCGCTAGCCATTTATAAAAAATTAGGGTTGGGAGATCCTACTCCAACCAATATGCGGCTCGTGATGGCAGATAAATCGGTAAAATGGCCTATCGGTATTCTTTATGATGTATAAGTGAAGGTGGCCACCTTTATTTTCCCTATGGATTTTGTTATTTTGGATTGCGAGTTGGACTTTAAGGTGTCCATAATCATGGGTCGACCTTTCCTCGCAATCGGAAGTGTGCTGATTGATATGCGAGCAAATGTGCTTTTGTTTTGTATGAATGACGGAGTGGTACATTTTGATGTATGAAAATCAATAAAACAGCACAAAGAAATGAATGTGTTCTCTATAGTTGATGTGTATTGTGAGGACGAGCAGGAATTATCTTTGGAGGAATAGCTTATTGTTGAGCCATTGGCTGCTGTGCTTTTGAACTTTGATCGTGAGAATATGGAAGAGTATGAAGAAACTATCTATGCTTTGACAGGAATGGGGTCGTATTCTTATGGCCCCAAGAAGCTTGATCTTGACCTTAAGAATTGACCTTCACCACCGGCGAAGCCATCCATTGAAGAGCCATCGGTGTTAGACTTGAAAGAGCAACCCATCCATCTGAGTTATGTGTTCTTGGGTAGTGGAAATACATTGTTGGTTATTATTGCTGCTGATCTAGGAGAACAACAGGTGGAAGCTCTCATCTCTGTTCTTAAGATATACAAGAGAGCTATTGGTTGGACTATTGCAGATATCATTGCTATCTCTCCTGGTATATGTACACACAAGATTCAGTTAGAGAAAGATTGTGTACCCACCATTGAGCATCAGCCTCACCTGAATCCACCTATGTAAGAGGTGGTAAAGAAATAAATCATCAAGTGGCTAGATGCAGGGTTGGTGTACCCAATCTCAGACAGTATATGGGTAAGTCCTGTATAGTGTCTGCCCAAGAAAGGAGGCATGATGGTAGTGGCCAACGAGAAGAACAAGTTAATTCCACTCAGGCCTGTCACAAGGTAGAGGGCGTGTATGGACTACCGAAAGCTCAACTCATGGACACTAAAGGATCACTTTCCAATGCCATTCATGGATCAAATGCTCGATCGATTGGCAGGTAGAGGTTGGTACTATTTCTTGGATGGTTATTCCATGTATAACAAGATCTCCATTGTGCCAAAAGATAAGGAGAAGACGATGTTCACCTGCCCATATGGCACATTTGCATTTAAAAAGATGCCCTTTGGTTTATGTAATGCACCGGCCATATTCCAAAGGTGCATGATGTCGATCTTCTCTGATATAGTTGAAGACACCTTGGAGGTTTTTATGGATGATTTTTCAGTTGTTGGAGATTCCTTTGACTTCTGCTTGCTGAACTTAAGTCAAGCATTACAACGGTGTCAAGAGTTTAACCTTGTAATTAACTGGGAAAAATGCCACTTCATGGTGAAGAAAAGCATTCTTCTCAATCATAAAATTTCTATGAAATGTATTGAGGTAGATAGGGCCAAGGTTGAGGTCATCGAGAAACTACCTCCCCCTATCTCTGTAAAAGGGGTGCACAGCTTTCTTGGTTATGCAGGGTTTTATCACAAATTTATTAAAGATTTCTCGAAGGTTGCGAACCCATTATGCAAACTTCTTGAAAAGAAGGCCAAGTTCTCTTTTGATGATGACTGTAGGTAGATGTTTAAATGCATTAAGTTGAAATTAGTGGAGGCTCTAGTTATTATTAATCCTGACTGGACAAAGCTGTTTGAACAATGTGTGATGCTAGCGGGGTGGCGCTTGGAGCTATATTGGGCAAGAAAAAGAATAAGATATTTCATCCAATCTACTATGCCAGCAAAGCCCTGAATGGGGCTCAAAAGAACTACACTGTCATTGAACAAGAGCTCCCTGCTGTAGTTTACATCTTTGAAAAATTCAAAGCGTATTGACTAGGGACCAAGGTGATGGTCCACGCAGATCATGCAGCTCTGAGGTACTTAATGTCTAAGAAAGATGCGAAGCCGAGATTGCTTCAAGAATTTGACTTTGAGGTAAAGGATCATAAGAGATGTGAAAATCAGGTGGCTGATCACTTATCCAGGCTTGAATGTGAACAAGCAATCAAGGACAAGTTAGATATTGATGATTCTTTTCCGGATTAGAAGATACTAGCTGCGAAGCTCGAGCAGATTCTGTGGTATGCTGATTTCACAAACTACGTGGTAAGTGAGGTGATGCCAGATAATTTTTCCTTTCACCAAAGAAAAAAGTTCCTTCATGATATGACGTAGTATTTCTCGGTGAGCCCTATCATTTTCGGCTATGTGCAGATGGTGTTATTAGGCGCTATGTCCCAGAGGTAGAGATGTTGAGTATTTTGGAAGCATGCCACGCTTCACCTTTTGGTGGTCACCATACAGGTGATCGTACTACTTAGAAAGTATTGCAGAGTGGATACTATTGGCCTACACTATTCATAGATGCATATGAATTTTTCCAGAGATGTGATCAATGTCAGAGGCAAGGATCAATCTCCAAATGCCATGAGATGCCGATGTCCAAAATAATAGAAGTAGAGTTGTTTGATGTATGGGGCATCAAATTTATGGTTCCATTTGTAAGCTCATATGGGTTAAAATACATCCTAGTAGATGTGGACTATGTCTCGAAATGGGTAGAAGCTGTTGCTTTGGCTGACAATGAAGGAAAAAGAGTTATAGCATTTCTAAAGAAGAACATATTCTCCGATTTTGGGGTACCAAGAACAATCATAAGTGATGGGGGTTCCCATTTCTACAATAATGTTTTTTGGGCTACTTTAGCAAAATACGTTGTTAAGAAACATAAGGTGGCAACTCCATGCCACCCACAAACTAGTGGGAAAGTAGAGGTTTCGAACAGAGAAATCAAAGCCATCATTGGTAAAACCATGAATACTAATAGACAAGACTGGTCACGAAAGCTGGATGATGCTCTTTGGGCATACAAAACATGGCATATCGCCGTACCAACTTATGTATGGAAAGGTATGTCACTTGCCTATTGAATTGGAGCATAAAGCATTATGGGCACTTAGAAGGCTGAACTTGAACTAGGATGAGGCAGCAAAGCTGAGACTGGGCCAACTGAATGAGATGGATGAATTCCGTCTCAATTCATATGAAAGAGTAGACCTTTACAAGGAAAGGATGCAAAAGTACCATGATCGGAGGATTGTGCAACAAAATTTTCAAAAGGGCGATTTGGTATTCCTATTCAACTCCAAGCTGAAGCTATTTCCAGGTAAGTTGAAGTCTAAATGGTCTGGTCCATTCAAAATTAGCCAAGTCTACTCATCAAGTGTAGTTGATCTAGAAAATGAAGATGGGAGTATCTTCAAGGTGAACGGACAAAGTGTGAAGCTATATATCAGGCCAACAACCTTGATAAAGTGTATAGCCAACATATATCTTAATGAAGTCTGTGCAATCGAGATAGATGAGTCGTGCCGTGACAGTAAGTCAAGTGCTACATGGGAGGCAACCCATGATTTTACTTTGCTTTTGTTTATGGTAAATGAAAATTCAAAAATATGGGTTGAACCACGACTGAAACTACGATGCTTGGTGGAAGGCAACCCATCTTTCTAATTATTTTTGTTGTTTTTTATTAAGTGTAGGTGCATGAAGTACTAAGGATGAGTGGTCAAATGTGTAAGGCTGAAGTATGATTTGTATTAGAGTCACGCCTCGAATTATGTAAATCCGAACCAAAAAGTTTCGTGATACGACTTTATTTTGTCACTTTCAATAAGGTCTATGGTGGTAGCATAGGGATTGGGTCGATAGTGCTCCACACATCTTAAGGTGCGTGATTAGATATACGCCGCATTATAAATTGCCTATGCTCACTGCCTAAACTAGGTGATACCCTATGGCAGCACATGCAAATATAGGCAATAGGGTATGCTCCGCATTTCCAATCACCTATGCCCACTGCCTCAACTAGGAGATACCTTATGCGCTGCACATGTAAATATACATGATAGGGTATGCACCGTATTTCCAATCTCCTATGCCCACTGCCTCAACTAGGCAATACCTTATGTGCCGCACATGTAAATATAGGCGAAAGGATATGCGCCACATTCTTAAGCATATGTGATTGAAGGTGAGTCACACATTAGTGCAAATTTTTAAATATAAGTACCCGTTTTTGAGTGGATCAACCCGACCCATGTCCCAACTTTTAAATACCATCTCTACCCTAAAATTCCATTCCACTCTTCTTTCACCTAAGCGCTACCTAAACACTCCTCTCTCAAAACCTTTCTCTTTGCTCTACTAATCTTACAAGCTCCCTTTCTCTTTTCATCAAGAGTCCATCATCAAGTAAATCTTTCTCTTTCATTATCTGTAGTTCTTTTATTAGTATGCTCATAGTTGTTAATTGGGTTTTGAAATAGTGCTTAAAGATAAGATTATGGTTAGTTACTATTATTGGGAAAGATAAATCTCATTATGTGAAAGAGCTCTTATTGATAATCTTGATTTCACTCCGGAATGTGTTGCTTGGTATTCATTGTGACTTTTTATAAGTTGAATTGTAGAAGTCTGAGGCATGATTGTGTGATTTGTAATCTTGATTATGTGAGTGACTTGTTCATCACTGTATTAAGCATGGTTAACCCAACACTTCACATGTTCTTATATTAATTTGATATTGATAAAAAGCACACGATTGTGATGTTGTTTCTCTACTATGGATTGATGAGATTGCTATGTGGTATTCTTGTTCCAGAATGGTACTGCTAAAATGAACTGAAGTTGGAAAGGGTAGTCAAAATCATAAGGCCATTATGTGTTGCGTTTGTATATCAAACCGAAAGACTATTCTATAAAGTGAGGGGTTAGAAGTGTTACTGCACCAATAATGTTGATGGCACATATGATCAAAATGCGTGTCAAGGAAGTATGAGTACTCGACAACACCCACTTAATTAGTTTATGCAAGCGAATTAAGTGTGGGGTGGTGCCATCATTATTTTCTTCTTAGATTGTAGTGAATTTGACGGAATGAGTTTAACATGACTCTATTATGATCCCAAGTGACTTGGCTCCAAAAAGACTACAGGGAAAGGAGAAGGCATATACATCTCAAGAAGGTCACAAAAGAGCAAGAAAGGACCAGGCTGATTTCTCCTCTATTCTAGTGCCCCGACTCAGTTTTGGGATCAAATGGGTTCTAGAGGAGGAAGGGAAGGAATGGCACAAAAACAATAAAGTAACGAAATATGTGCAGGTGGAGCTGATTCAAAAGGAAGGTTCAGCAAGGCATTGCCCTCGCATTCTGGCAAAGATTATGGCACTGAAACTTGACTTTATCTTCCGAGGCATGGGCGAGTGTAATCTTGATTTGACTTGGGAGTTTTATGCCAACTGGTCCCCAAAGACTGGTGGAAATGACATAAAAATTCGAGGGCAGGTCTTGCAATTGAATGCTGATTTCTTTAACTCTTTCTTGGGTACTCCAGGTGTGGATCACTCAAGACTCAGGGAACTCTACAGCAAACCTCCCTACAGAGCCATCTGACATACACTGTATAGATCAAAGTCTATGGCCCGGTGGACTTGTCATAAGGATAATGGTCATCACAACACTTACCCATATGCGTGTTTAAATAGAGAAGCTCGCATATGGTTAAGGCTAGTAAATTCCTGTTTGATTCCTGGGATGCAATTCACTAAGGTTTTGCGTGATCGATTCTGCTTGGTATTTGCTCTAATGAAGGATATTCCTATCAACATTGGTGCAGTTATACGCACTTCGATGAGCAAAGCAAGGGTGCACAGCAGGACACACTTCAGTTTTGGCAACTTGTTAACTGCTATTCTAAGGAAAGAGCACATTGAGCGGGAGCCAGTGGACCATATATTGCCGTAAAACTCAAAGAAGGTGGATGTCACAAAAGTGAAAGATCTAGAAACTAGTCAAGGCATCAACCTTACAACTTTTGAAAGACATGTTCGAGATGAGTGTTTTTTCCGTCACCTTTACGGCATGACAAAGCTTACTATGATGAGTGGAGGTCGTGTGCCCACTAATGCAGAGCTTCGACAGCTGGATCATGACTACCCTCTTAACGATCATGATTGACCTGTGTGTGCAGTAGGGGTAAATTTTAAAGAGCCGATAGATAATGACGTACCAATAGATGATGATCACAGACTATTAGATTCTGATATGCAGGCCAAATCTGGTGATGAAGACTCTGAGGTCGATTTTGATGCAGGGGGCATGACCCCTGATGTAGAGGAAGAGTCTGACTAACCAGGTTTTTATTTATGCATTTACACTGGGGACAGTGTTTTCTTTGAAAGTGTGGGGTGGACTAAAAATGCTTCTATATTGCTTATTAATTACTTTCTGTTTTGTTCTTTGTGTACCTATTTTAGTGCTTATGTTAGTTTATTTTTTTTTGTTTTCATTTTTTTTATTTCTGTGCATATGGTATTTTTAGTCATAAGTAGGCGTTTGTTTCTCAATGATGGATGGATGACGACCGTCTTAAGAGAAAATTAGTCGTTGGTTCCATGAAATTGCTACTTATGGACTGCATGGCATTATAACATGAGTATGCGATGGATCTTTACATTTAAAACACTGAGGCTCTAGTTGTGACTATGGTTATGATTGTTGGCTATATGGGAATTCATTGAGTGTGTAAGGCTGTTGTATATTCCTTGTTGCAACTGATGCTAGAACTTGCCTGGTGTGTGTGCAAAGTGAAATAAATATTGTGAGTTTAGGAAATGATTTAGGCATTTCTTTGACAACCATTGTTTATACCCTTTTCTTTTTACCCACCTTTACGCATCATCTTTGCTAGCCCTGTTGAGCCTTTATCTTGTTCTTTTTTTAGCCTCATATGTAGCCTTATCCATCTTTTTTTCAGACCATAATTTGATTCAAATGCTCCTAAGCGCTTTAGTGTAAAATAAAAATTTGAGTTAGGAGTTTGACAAATAAGAGAAAAAAGATGAGACTAAGTCCCAAAGTCTAGTTATTGGTATGTGAAAGTGTTGTGGTTAGGATTTGCAAAGTGTTGTTAAAAATTTTCAAATTTTATCCCGAACATGTTACAATGAACCTGTTTTGGCCCTGGTCCTTATTGGACATTGTGCACCTCAACTAAGGCAAATCACTTAAGTTGAGGGTGGCTAGTATAGGGGTGTATAACATGAAAAGGGTGCAAACAAAAAAATTTGAAAGGGTTGCATACTCCCACCATAGGGTTATTAATTAAGCTTAACGAGTTAGGGTGAAAAACAAATCTGTGAAGATAGCAGAATTGGAAATTGGTTGTTAGAGATTGGTCTTAATTGCATAATGTAGTGTATTAAAGAGCTTAGGGAAGATAGTCACTATTTCTGGCCAAAATAGTTCCTACCCATCCTTTAGCTTGCATTACAACCCGTAAAAGACCTATTTGATCCTAATCTTAGTATTCTGATATTAGTGGAGTATTACATTAAGGGCAAGCATATGGTCATTAGTTGTAATTTGAGAATTCTTTGTGAGAGTAAGTGCAACTTGAATCTTATACCCATGTTGTTAGAAATTGCATGATTGTGAGTGATTATGGGTAACTTTCTTGTTATGAGGGCAAATGGTGGATGAAGGTTGGGTAATTTATATGATTTCTTTGCTTAAACAATATATATGAATTTTCCAACTAGTGAGTCTATTCTTGAGGACAAGTTGTTCTACTAATGATCCATGAATCTAACTCTTGCTCCTAATTATCGTGTGAGCCTTTTTGAGTATTTTTTGTTTTCTCTGTAGGTTTGTAATTTGGTATATGCATAGATGTATGATTTTTTTGAGGATAAACAAAGCTTTAAGTGTGGGGTGGTAATCTTGGGCGTATTTATATGTCTAAGTACCATAATTTACCCATATTTTAGCTAAATTTTGAGAACAAAAATACATAATTCTTACATTTTTAGTCTACTTTGATTTAAGTGAGATGACCTATACTATTAGCATGATTGCCAGGTCTAATCTGGTAGATAAAGACACTTTGGGGACTGCAGATTTCAGAGGAAAACTCACACAAGAGGAAAAGCAGCTGTTGGACCAAATGGGATGCATGAGAACTTTCTCCTGGGCCAATTTGCTATTTATAATAAGTTGAGGACTTAGATGGAAATTATGAGAGAGAAGGCTATTAAAAGACTTGTTGCTGAATTTTTATGTATTATGCTGTTTTTGGGTTTTAGAATGCAAGAAAGAGTGGCTTAGTGTAGAGGGAGAGAGAAAAACATTTCTCCTTGATTTCACTATTTTTCGGATACCAAAATCGACTTCTAGTTTTTGGTATGATGAATATTCTTATGGTGATTTCCATTTTATTCATGAGTAGCTAAGTTTAATTATTAGGGTTATGGAAACCTTGTAGTATACTACTTATTTCTATGGGTTTTGAATTCATTATGTGTAGATGCACTTATATTATACTCTCTTCATTATGATTGAATTCTCATGGTTGCAAACATAGGGTATGTACCACTAAAATACCACTTGTTCGATAGAAAAGTTTATGTTGGGAAAAGAGAGTAGTGACAAAAGAATAGGGTTTCTAACCTCGATTTTATCCGTTAATTCCTTAATAGGATTAACAACTTGAAGATTTCACATAAATATTAAACAACACTTTTGATTTGAGAGAACTAGAGTGTATTAATCCTTGTTGGTTGAGAAACACTTGGATTATGAATTTAAATGTGTTTCTCTGTAAGTGCATGCATGTATGAGTTCTAAATACCCATAGTTAGAAAATATTGAAAACTACAAGGTAGAAATAACCCTAACTTAACCCTAACTTGTCTTTCTCTGTAATCAAATACTATTACACATATCATCTTACTGTTACACTGATAATATTACTGTGTACTTAAAACCGAAACCCCCCCTTTACTTTGGAACCTTCGATCAACAGTCTATAATAATCGCAATACTTAGTGATCATAGTATTCCCTGTGGGATTCGACACCCAACCCAATTGTGTTCTATATTTGACAGCGACCGCTTGCACTTTCTAACGAAAGTTGTAATTTGGATGTATCAAATTTTAATTTTTGATAACGCTCAACTTACACCTCAAATTAGTGTAAGTCAGTCTTCGTCAATATATTTACTCAACTTTGGAGTTGCGGTCGAATCCACAGGGAACAATGTGTGTGGCGATTAAGCTAATTTGAAGCTATAGCTACAAGTTCAATTCAAACAAATGGTACGAAAATATAAATTAAGATGGGGGTTTTGAAAGTATCAAGTAATGTTGTCACGTCAATATTAATGATTGTAATAAATATAAATGGGAAACCAGAGCTATGTTCACCAAGGGTTTCGGGAATTGACAGATACTAGGTAATGCTAGAGATTCTCGGAATGATTAGAATAGCAGAATATTCCTGACGATTATACTACTGACTTATCACTAGACCTCAGCAGACAATTTATTATCTAATTCTCTTGAAATTAGACAACTTATCTATTTCCAATAGGATGTTATCTCAGGTAGATTAATCTAGTTACGACATTAATCATTAAACAGAAGGTTGGTAGCTTCCGAGTCCCTGTAGATAATTCACGTCCTCTCGTCTATTTCTCCGTTAGAAGCAAATAAAACCTAAGGCATAACCTAATGTTTGCAACCACTAGATTTCAATGAAAACAACATAATTTCAAGATGTTCCACTACTCTTTGAATCCGTTAAATGCCTAGTATCATACCAAACCCTAATCAATGGATCCCATAACCCCGGCTAATGGAATTAGCCGCTCAAGATTTGATGAACGAAATCACAAATTGAATTAATTATGATAAGGATAACGTACGATTAGATGGAAAACAACAATTAGTTTCTTCGATTGAATCACAAGGTAGAAACCAAAAAATAGTTGATAAAAATAAGAAGAATAATTAAATGTAAGAGAGCAATGTTACGTGCCTCTCTTCCATAGGTTAATTGTCTGATAGATGAATTATAAATTAAAAACCCTAAAAGATGCTATTTATTCTAAATCCTAATAAGGAAATAAAATAAAAAAATCACAGCTGGGCTTAAATTTAGGTGACGACATATTGGTGTTGATCATCAGGCTTCAGACGATGTCTCAGATATGTCGTCCGATGTCCTGCCTTCTTAACATATTCTTCCTTACTCTGACGATGTCCTTTGATGTCTTACCAAAGGAGTGATGGCATGTAGCAAATGTCGTTAGACCTTTATCTTATTTCACCATGTTCTGTCCCACTTGACGGCATCTTCTGATGACTTACCAAACTTGTGACTACATATTAAGAATGTCATCACCTTCATCCAGTAACTCTTCTTCATTGTTCTTCCTGATGCCTTTTTCTGGTAGCTTACCACATATCTGAAGGCTTGTAAGAAATCCTGTCAGACTCATATCAGCTCACTTGTACCAGATTTGACTCTTTTGCTCCGTTGTTATTTATTTCCATGCATCTTGACTTTCCTACAAAATCTTAAGAAATAACATTAGAAAAACCAATAATTACTTAAGAACTTACAATTATTTCAAGTTAAAAATTCTGAAATGTGCTACAAAAATCTAGCATATCAACACCCTGAACTTAAAACAATTGCTTGTCCTCAAGTAATTACATAACACATAGTACGATGCTTAACCAAGAGACACATAAGATACCTGTCATAGTTGATAACAAAGTTTAGCTCAAAAGTCATGCCACTCTCCACGTTCAATTACTTTTAAATCCAATTGTGCATATCAATGAAGATTAACAATGTGACCCAAAGGAATCAAGATTTGGCATCAATTCAACAAAAATAACCATGAATATGTACAAGTTACACTACCCAAACTAGTAAACAGCTAGCAATGCAACCGATGTGCCCTTACAACAAATAAGTCCCTTCTCACTCATGTATGAACTCAAGCATGTCAATGCGGGGACGGTCAAGAGAAACTCACTCTCAGAAAGAAATTCCAATCAATGCATGTCAAATACCATATGCTTGCCCTTATTTTCATTACCAAGATGTCCAGAC
Source organism: Capsicum annuum (assembly GCF_002878395.1). Lineage (NCBI taxonomy): Eukaryota > Viridiplantae > Streptophyta > Magnoliopsida > Solanales > Solanaceae > Capsicum > Capsicum annuum. The sequence continues at coordinate 167,313,363 of NC_061117.1, forward strand.
AGGTAAGTTAGGATCACTATAGGTCTTTTCTTTGGATTGTAATGTAGGCTAAGGGCTGGTATGATATTCAATGGCATTTACAGTGACTAAGACTCCTTGGCACTACCTTAGCTTTTGGGGTTCACTTATTTACCTTTTTCTTCTTTTTCTCCTTTTCTTGATCACACATTATTCAGAATGGATGTGGCTTTTCTTTTTCATTCTTTTTCTTTTCTTATTCTTCTTCCACACCACCCAGCTTTTTATTCTTTCTCACTTATTCTTTTCCTTTTATGCTACCTTTGTTCATACTCAGTTTACATCATGCACCCCTATGATAGCCACCCTCAACTTAGGTTGTTTACCTAAGTCAAGGTACGCAGTGTCCAAGGAGGACCAGGGCCAAAACAGGTTCATTATTATCTAAATAGGAAGGTGATAGGTTTCATAGAAAGAAATGGTCAATTCAGGCTCAAAATAGGGATCAAGAGATATCATGCATACAGGAAAGGTCATTTAGGCAAAAAGTGACTTAAAAATCAAAATGGCCTATGATCCTTTCCTAACCCCTATCTTTCAACTATGGTAGGACTAACCGGGTAAGTTCTGGATTTAACACACAAAGGGAACTAAGTAGTATCTCACACACATATGGCACAAAGGTGCATCACAAACTACTACCTATCTGGTTTATGCGATTGTTTAGCAGTGGATATCATGTCACTAGTACTAATGCCATAACAAGATGCAAAGTGGTCACACATAAATGTAAATCACACAGTTATAAAACAAACCAACGGAGAGGTGTTTATCAGTCTCAAAAATCAACAAAAATATGTCAACTGCTCTAGATAATTATTTTTCTCTAGTTAACCATAACACATCACAAAACAAACACAGTACACCTAAACATGCCGGCCCTACAAGGAACAAGACTCCAGAGAAAACAGACATGGCAACAAAAACCCTAGGAGGACATCATCACCCATAAGTAGGCCCACCCTTAACTTAAAATCATGCAATGTCTCCAATGCATCACAGCAAAACAAAAAAGTTAGAAACATACCTGTGGCACCATAGGTGCGAAGATCTAATGTCAATCACACCATACTAATACAAACAACAAAATACCTTGGGTTGCTTCCCAAGCAGCGCCTGGTTTAATGTCACGGCTTGACTCAGTTATCTTGACTACTCAGACTTCGTCAAGATATCTTGTTGATAATTATTTATATCTCCACTTGGAGGATTTGAAATGTCGACCCAACTTTTGATCAATACATCTTCGGGGTGTGTTGGGTAAATGTGAGGGCATCATGAGGAATGTTCTATCACGCCACTTCGAAGAATTGAACTGCTTGCCCAAAATTTTACATCAAACTTTCATGTGGGATCATTAGGCAACGGTGAAAATCTTAAACATCCACTAAATGGACATCGATCTTTAAGCTCCTTGGCCTTCAATATTGGGGTTGTAGTATACCCTTTTGGAAGGACAAACACAAAAATGTAAAAATCTTTCTCCTTATTTTCAAAATTCATCATTTGCTTGGGTGATTCGTCTTTCATCACATCTACTAAGAATAATATTGAGAAGTGATTCAAATGAGGACTAACCCTTAATTTCAGAATAACTTCCCTATTAGTATTTTTACCCCAAAATGGACTAGAGTCTTCACGAGGGTTGTGCTTAATTTCTTTTTTGACTCTAATACAATTTTCTCACCCTTGGTATCTTCATTAATGAATGGTTCGGTTGGTTGGGAAAGCACGAAGGGTTTCTCAACATCAAGCTCATTATCAACATCAGATTCTTACTCTTCATGCTCACACTCTTTCATTATTTTGAATGATTCCGCAGACAAGATATTATCTAAACATAATGTAAAAGAGTTCTTTGGATGATTGTCCTTTATATCCATCTCCTCATGAATGATTGTCCTTATGTCTTGATGCATATCACATACGATATCATATGTTTATTTTTAGAGATCCAATATTCTTTGCAACATAGCTTCCATGCTACTCTTTTCGGTGCTTCATTCTTCCTTTTCTTGACCATAAGACCTGTTAGACTCATAAGAAGAACTAGAATTTAGGTTAGCACAATAGGGGGAGAAGGAATTTGGGCAATCACTCCAATGTCCATCTTGACCACCACATACAGAACAATCATACTCCCGATAGGATGGAGATGGTGCACACATCTTTCTCCGAGGAGCATATCCATAGTCTTACCAAAAGTGAGGTCCATCACAATATGGATATGGATCATTAAGATAATATTTCCAACCACCAAGATCATGTTCATTCTACGATGCCATATTAATAAGTAAACTAAAATAAAAATCTACCTAACACAAGAAATAAAAGAAAACTAAAAACAAATATTTACAAGTTTGAGTTCAAGCAACTAGGCTAAAATTTCAAACAAACTCAATACGCCAAATTGTTCCCCGGCAACGGTTCCATTTTTGATAACGCTCAACTTACACCTCAAATTAGTGTAAGGCAGTCGTCGTCAATATATTTACCCAACTTTGGAGTCGGGGTCGAATCCACAGGGAATAATGTGAGTTTCGATTAAGCTAATTTGAAGCTATAGCTACAAGTTCAATTCAAACAAATGGTACAAAAATATAAATTAAGATGGGGGTTTTGAAAGTATTAAGTAATGTTGTCACTTCAATATTAATGAATGTAATCAATATAAATGGGAAACCAGAGCTATGTTCACCAAGTGTTTCGGGAATTGACAGATACTAGGTAATGCTAGAGATTCTCGGAATGATTAGAATAGTAGAATATCCTTGACGATTATACTATCTGACTTATCTCTTAACCTCACCAGACAATTTTTTATCTAATTATCTCGAACTTAGATAGCTTATCTAATTCCAATAGGATGTTATCTCAGGTAGATTAATCCTGTTACGCCATTAATCATTAAATAGAAGGTTAGTAGCTTCTGAGTCCTTGTTGATAATTCAGGTCCTCTAGTCTATTTCTTCGTTAGAAGCAAATAAAACCTAAGGCATAACCTAATGTTTGCAACCACTATATTTTAGTTAAAACAATAGAATTTCAAGATATTCCACTACTCTTTGAATCCGTTAAAAACCTAGTATCATATCAAACCCTAATCCATGGATACCATAACCCCGGCTAATGGAATTAGCCGCTCATGATTTGATGAACGAAATCACAAGTTGAAGTCATTATGATAAGGATAACTTATGATTAGATGGAAAACAACAAGTAGTTTCTTCAATTGAATCATATAGTAAAAACCAAAAAATAGTTGATAAAAAAAGAAAAATAATTGATGTAAGAGAGCAATGTTACTTGCCTTTCTTCCCTAGGTTAATTTTATGATAGATGAATTATAAATTAAAAAACCTAAAAGATGTTATTTATACTAAAGCCTAATTAAGGAAATAATATAACAAAATCACAGCTGGGCTCGGATTTAGGTGACGGCATATTGGTGTTGATCGTTAAGCTTCTGATGGCATCTCAGATATGTCGTCAAAAGTCATGCCTTATTAACCTGTTCTGCCTCACTCTAACGATGTCCTCCGATGGCTTACCAGAGGAGTGACGACGTGCAGCAAATGTCATCAGACCTTCAGCTTATTTCACTATGTTCTGTCCCACTTGATGGCATCTTTTGACGGCTTACCACACTTGTGATGACATATTGAGAATGTAGACACCTTCATCTAGCAACTCATCTTCACTGTTCTTCCTGACGCCTTTTTTTGGTAGCTTACCACATCTTTGATGGCTTGTAAGAAATCCTGTCAGACTTATATTAGCTCACTTGTACCAGATTTAACTCTTTTTCTCCATTGTTATTTATTTCCATGTATCTTGAATTTCCTACAAAATCTTAATAAATAACATCAAAAACACTAATAATTACTTAGGAACTTACAATTATTTCAAGTTAAAAAGTCTTAAATATGCTACAAAAATCTAGCACATTATGATACTCGTAGGAGTACCCTCCAAAGATGTCAACAACCGAATAAGAAACCCCTCCAATACTGGGGTAGAAGAACTCTATATGATCGGAGTAGGCCTCATAACTTTAACATGCTCAACCTAATACTCAGGGGAGAGTCCCCTAGCGCTATCTCTAGATGGGGAAGATACTCATGCCCAACCACTATATCGAGCCCATCTACGAATTATAACTCACCCTCTAGACTTATCCCTCTCCTAAGATAATAGCTCTACATCTCGAGTCGCACGGGATCTATTCCTAACCATATATGTTGAAAAGAGTGAAATATTACTTAAAACACAAGGTATGAAATACCTGCACGCAAAAGGAGAAGACTTGGCATACATGACTACCCCGATAAATTCTAAACTTTGATTAGTTTCTTCCTACAATTTAGTTTCATCATATTATTCTACTTTTTGTGACTTTCTTCCAATTTTTTGTAACTGGCTGCTTTCGCGTATTGGTGGATATTAATGTGTTTTTCTGGCTGCTAGGCTGGATAGTATGTATTGTGTATTATGCATGCCTTCTGTTTCCTATTGTTATTTTTTTGTGGGGATTTATTTTTGTTTTTTGAGTATTGTCTTTAGGGGTTGATGGTAGAATAGGGTCATGTCCAACGGGGTTGGTTCTGGAGAATATTTTGGGTATGGAAGAAGAGGGATGATGGGGGTAGAAGTGGGTCAAGGCTAGGTGTTAGGGCTGGTTTGGTGAGGGGTAGTAGAGTTAGGTGTTAGGTAAGAGAAGATGGGTTGAGGGTAGGGTTTTAGAACATAGGTACCTTTTAGTATAAGTCTGTAGAGCCGGTGAAGATTCTTAAGAAGAGGAGGATTAATATTTTATGTGTTTAGGAGACTAAGTGGGTAGGTCTAAGGCTAGGGATATGGATGGGTAAAAGTTGTGGTACTCAGGGAGTGAGAAGCGTAAGAATGGAGTAGGCATCCTAGTAGATAAGAAGCTTAGAGGGCAGGTGGTGGAAGTTAAGAGGGTCAACGATAGGTTATGACAATTAAATTGGTCATTGGGGGGTTTATGCTGAATGTATGTAGTGTTTATGTGCTGTAGGTGGGCTTGGGAGGGGAGCTGAAAATGAGACCTTAGAAAGCTTTGGATGAGGCAGTGAGAAGCTTTCGTAGCTCAGAGAAGATTTTCATAGAAGGGGACTTTAATAGGTACCTTAGGGTTTTATTTGGAGGCTATGATGATGTGCATGGAGGTTTTCAATTCAGAAATCAGAATAGAGAGGAAGCTGCTCTATAGGATTTTGTGAGGGACTTTGGGCTGGTGGTAGTGAATTCAAGATTTTTGAAGAAGTGGGATCGCCTGATTACCTTTTGAAGCACAATATCGAAGACTAAGATCGACTTTTCCTACTTAAAAAGGGTGGTAGGGCTTTATGTAAGGATAGTAAAGTCATTTTGAGTGAGTATCTTTTGACCTAGCATAAGATTCTAATGATGGGCTTTCTTATCAAAAAGAGCAAGAAGAGAAGGGTTGGGAAAGGTTGAACTAGAATTAAGTAGGGTGTCTTGACGCTAGTTAGTGCACTGGAGATAGGAAAGAAGGTGGTGGGAATGAGGGTGTGGAAGTGTAGTGGGGATATGGATGATATGTGGGATAGTGCTGCCAGTTGCATCAAGGAGACTACTAGAGAGGTATTGATTATTTTGAGGGCTCGAGCAGGACAATATCAAGGGAAATGGTGTTGGAACGAAGAAGTTAAGAAGAAAGTAGAGATTAAGAAGAGGGTGTATGTTAAGTTGATTAAGAGTAAAGATGAAGAGGAGAAGCGGGTAAATAGGGAGGATTATAAATTAGCTAGGAAAAAGGCTAAGTTTGTAGTTATGGCTGCTAAGACAATAGTATTTGAAAGCTTGTAGCTGGGGTTAGAGGAGAGAGGCAGGAGAAAGAGGTTGTATAGGCTTGCTAAGGCTAGGGAGCGGAACGGTCGTGAACTCGATCAAGTGAAGTGCATTAAGAGGAAGGATGGTAGAGTATTAGTGGAGGATGTTGACATTAAGAAAAGATGGAAAAAGCATTTTCATAGACTTTTGAACGATGAAGGGGACAGTGGCATTGAGTTAAGGGAGCTTGAGCACTCAGGAGAGTGCTGTGATTTTAGTTATTATAGATGTTTTAAGGGATTAAAGAGTTCAGAGAGGCTATTCTCAGGATACAGAGAGGTAGGGCGACGGGACCTTAAGAGATTCTGGTGGATTTTTGGAAGTATACTGGTAGGGCAGGTTTGAGGTGATTGACTGAGTTGTTTAGCAGTATTTTTAAGTCTGCAAAAGTGCTCGAGGCTTGGAGATGGAGTTCGTTGATTCCTTTATACACAAACAAGGGTGTCATTAAGAGTTGCAATAACTATAGGGGTATTAAGTTGTTAAGTCACACTATGAAGATTTAGGAGAGGGTAGTTGAATGGAGCCTGAGGACGATCGTGTTTATTTCAGAGAATCAGCTTAGATTTATGCCTGGTCTCTTGATGACAGAGAAAATACAAATGGTTAGGAAATTGGTGGATCAGTATAGGGAAAGAAAAACTAACTTACACATGGTGTTTGTCGACCTCAAAAAGCGCATAATAAAGTCCCTAGGAAAGTTCTTTGGAGATTATTAGAGGTGAGAAGGGTCTCGGTGGCATACATCAGATCTATTAAGGACATGTTTGATAGAGTGAAGACTAGGGTGATTATAGCGAGAGGATACTTAGAGCATTTCTCGGTCGAGATAGGGTTGCATCAGGTATCAACTCTTAGTCTGTTCTTGTTTACATTGGTGTTTGATGTGTTAACGCGAAGTCTTCAAGGTGAGGTGCCTTGGTGTATGTTAGTTGCAGATGATGTAGTTTTGATTGATAAGACATGGGGGTGTGAACGATAAATTGAAGGTTTGGAGGCAAACCCTTGAATCTAAAGGGTTCAGGTTAAGTAGGTCTAAGATGGAGTATATGAAATGCAAGTTTAGTGACTTAAGGAAATAGGACGAGGTGGTAATAAGGTTGGATTCCAGGTTGTTTGTAAGGGGGATAGTTTTAATTATCTTGGGTCTATGATTCAGGTGAATGGAGAGATTGACGAGGATATCTCTAAATGTATTGGGGAAGGTTGGAAGAAGTGGAGGCTCACCTCAGGAGTTTTGTGTGATAAGAAGGTTCCCCCAAAGTTTAAATACAAATTCTACAAAATGGCAGTCCATCCAGCCATGCTGTATGGAGTGAAGTGTTGGCCAGTCAAGAACTCTCTCATTCAAAAATTAAAGGTGGCAAAAATAAGAGCGTTGCATTGGATGTATAGACTTACTAGAGGGGATAGAGTTGGGAATGAGATTATCCAAGAGAAGGTGAGAGTGGCTTCGATGGAGGACAAGATATGGGAAGTGAGGTTGATATAGTGTGGGCATATGATGAGCAGTGGCATGGTGCCCTAGTTCGTAGGTGTGAAAGACTAGCTTTTGATGGTTTCAAGAGGGGTAGAGGTAGGCCAAAGAAATATTGAAGGGAGGTGATTAGACATGACACGGAGCAATTACATCTTAATGAGTACATAACCCTAGATAGGAAGGTGTGAAAGTTACGGATAAGGGTAGAAGGCTAGTTTGTGTGGGTAAATCGTAGCAAGTAGTTAGGAGAGCTTTTGTGTAGCTGGGTTAGTAATTCTAGGACTATATCCATAGGTAGAAGCAGCTAGTTAGGAGAGTTTAGGTGTGGTGGATGTCTTTGGACTGTGAATGTATGGTACTACTGTATGAGTGTCTTATTTCTTATTTCTTGTTTCTCTTATTTCTCTTATTTCTTATTTCTCTTATTTCTATTATTATTATTTCTTATTTCTTATTTTTGTTATGCCATCCATCCAGTTTCATGTTTCATTACGACCTTATTTACTATTCTTTATCTTGAGCTAGGGGTTTATCGAAAACAACCTCTCTACTTCTTCGGAGGTAGCAGTATGGACTGCGTCCATTTTACCCTCCTAGACCCCACTTTGTGGGAATTCATTGGGTTTGTTGTTGTTATTATTGTTGTTTCCTAAAGATGTCTTATAGTCTCCCAAAGATAGATACATACATCTACATACTGCTAGATACCCTGTTCTTACCCTGATGAGACTAATGAAAACCTAGCTGCTCTGATAACAATTTTTCACGAATCAAAACCAAGGGTCATAATAGCCTTGTCCGTGAGAAGCCTTGAAAAGTAAGACTATCACCCAAACTGATATAAATAGGGAAATAAATACTAAACAACCCAAGGCAAGGTCTCTAAAGTAAAGCCGAACCACACAAACATGATAATAACGAAAACACAATCAAGATACCGAACCAAGTCCTAAAACCTTGTGTCATAGTGTAGGAACTACAAAATATATCTCAAATGTCAAAGATACAATAATAGTCCAAAAAGGATCAAAATCTATCTCAAAATATAAAATAAGACATAAAACAGACAGGAAGAGGTAGTAGGCCAACTCCTGAAGCATAGGAGTTTTACTACCTTGAATATACTTTAAATGTTGCCTGAATTAACTATCCGTATGGTGCACTCAAACTTGGATCTGCACCAAAAGGGAATAGTAGGAGTGTGTAAGATTCACTTGTACTCAGTAGGTATCATAGGTCGACTGAGTAAAGTAGAAAATAAGGCATACAAACACAAACTATAGGCACATCACCTGCAATCACAAAATTCCCAAATGGTAGCCCACACCGTCTCCACTAACAGTTATACTATATAAATATATACCATACTTAAATATGAGAAAGGAACACAAATATCCATATATACCACATACAAATATAAGAAAGAAGTATAAGTAAGTAGATATAACATCAAAGATGATAATATAACACAAAATGAGCACAATACATATGAAATCCAATAATGATAATGATGATCATATTGATGATGATGTAATGCTCGAGGTTGTCACACAACCTCTGTATAAACCTACTGAGTTGTGCTTCCATGTAGGTCCCATGGTGTCATGACCAGATTTATGAGTCATAATGGCACTTACTCTATCCTGCCAGTAGGTAAGATGAACCATAGCCCATAGCTAGATGCAATGGTCTAACTTGGTGGAAATGGCCTAAAATCTAAAAATCAATAGTTAAATATTCAAATAACAATGAAACAGTCATAAAAATCTAGTAGATACATAGAAACCAACAAATCCCAAGACTCAGTAATGTTGATACAAGAGCTACTACAAAGCACTATGAGTATTGAATAGGCTAATTCTATCTGTCTCAAAAATGAAAGACTAGGCATACATAAGTAGAAGGTAAAAGGGGTAACTCTGACTCCAAGAACTCACCCAATCTCTAAAATCAACTCTACACGATCGAGGAATTAGCGGCAGAAACTAGTACTTAGATTTGTACTAAAACGGCACATAAGTGTAGTATGAGTACCAAAACCACTGGTACTCGGTAGGCATCATTGGCCAACAGAGATAAATCATGATATAAATACAATATGATACCAGATAACATAAACTAAGTCAAGATATAAGGGGAAAACATGGAAATAAGCTTCGACGCCGCTATAAATAAACAAATAAATGTGTATGAGATAATAACATAAGGATCATACCATTATAGCTACCAGACTGGCCACCATAAGCCACTAAGTGTGGAAAAATAAATAACCCAAAGTATGCCACCATAATCTTGGAGGATACAATTAAGAAAACTAGCTACCGAGTAACCAAAGTGTACCAACCATCATGCCCTGAGAAAACTCCATCCATCCTGTATTACCTCATGAACAATCCTCAATGTCGGACTCAAACCAGAACTTAAAAGCATTATCATTATTATTATCAATATTTTCTAGACTTGAACCAAAACTTTTATCATCAATATTATCATTAATTGCCAGACTTGAACCAAAACCCATAATTCACAATTGCATCAGTGAACCATATTAGTGAGCCATTTCAATAAGCAAAACTCAATAGATTATACAAATAAATCGTAGGTATAAACTATCTGAGGTTGTTTTGATGAAAAATAGGTCCCACGCCCATTTGCCATTTTTCTTAACTTTCAACAAATGGATCAAAATATGACCAGGTGCCTCGAGACATGAACCAAGGGTGTATCTAGACCAAAATCAATATTTTAGAGTTGTTGGAATAGTCAGAATTAGCTTATAAGGTAGTTTGACTAAAGTTTTTGCCTGGTATCCAATTTGAAACAGTAAAGACTTTAAAATAGGGAGACTCTAAAAACTAAATGAGCTGCCCAGTAACCAAACTGCTAGTCCATCAAGTCATAGCTGACTTGGGGCAGCTATAGGAAAGCTCTAAATGATGAAAACATATGGAAATATATAAAATGACCTAAAGGGTCATTACAATATCCACTACAAAAAGAAATTTCATCTGCAAAAGTAAAGGATTAGAATATACCTAAAGCCTCGAACAAGTGATGATATTGGGACCACATTTCCCTCTTGATCTCCTATGTAGCCTCCTCTACTGGTGGTGCCTCTACTAAGATCTTAACTACTATATTCTCTCTAGTGTGCAATCGGCAACATACCTAGCCAAAATGTTCATAGGCTCATCTATAAACGTCATCCACTCAGCCAACTGGACTAAATCCTATCTGAGCACATAAGATGGACTAGGGATTTATTGCTGCAACATGGAAACATAGAAAACTGGATGGATAGCCCCAAAATCTGCGGGTAAGGCTAACTCATACGCTACCTATTCAATGGTATGAAGAATCTCAAAGGGTCTAATATATCTAGGGTTGAGCTTGTATTTTCTCCTGAACTTCATCAAACCCTTCATGAGCGATAGCTGTGGGAATACCTAATTACCAAGTACAAATCTCAAAGCATGAAGTCTACAATTTGCATAAGCCTTCTGCCTACTCTTAGCTGCCCTCATCCTATCCTTAATCACCCTGAATCTATCCAATGACTCCTAAAGCAAGTTAGTACCATGGGGTCTAATCTAGGAAGTCTTAAACCATGCAATCGAGAAATGACATCGCCTACCATATAAAGTCTCAAAAAGATCCATCTAAATACTTGAATGGTAGTTGTTATTATATGCAAACTCTTCCAAGGCTATGTGGTACTCTGACTGACCTCCAAAATCCATAACACGGGATCGGAGCATATCCTCAAGAACTTGAATAGTCCACTATCAGTCTGAAGATAAAAGGTTGTATTAAGATCCACATGAGTACCTAAATCCTCCTAAAAAGCTCTCCAAACTCTAGAAGTGAACACTGAACCCTAGTCTAAAATGATAGATATAGGTATGCCATGAAAATGGACTATCTCACTAACATAGATATGATCCATCCTCTCGACACTGAGAGACGTCTAAATAGGAATGAAATGGGCCAATTTGGTAAATCGATCCATAACAACCAAAATACCATAGGAACCATGAGATATACAAGGCAACCCACTAACAAAGTCATTAGTAATCTGCTCTCACTTCCACTCAAGAATGGGTAATCTCTAAATCAAACAACCTAATCATTGATGCTCAGCCTTCACCTACTGATAACATAGGCAATGATCTACAAAGTCTACCACATATCTCTTTAAATCACTTGACCAATAATATTGTCTCAAATTTCTATACATCTTGGATGTACCTAAGTGAATAGAATACCAAGAGTTGTGAACCTTGTGCAAAATCGATTGAATCAAGTCACCAACTCTCAGAATACAAATATAACTATCAAATCTCAAGATACCCTTAGAGTATATAGTAACCCTCTTGGACTCACCAATCAACACCTGATCGCAAATGGTGCAAAGTCTCTTATCCTTATACTAGCAATCTCAAATCTACTCCAATAGCGAGGACCTCGCCTCAACACTAGCAAGTATCCTCCTAGAGTCTGAAATATAAAGTTGCACCATTAATTTGTATAAGGACTATATGTCTCATTCCAAAGGCGTCTAAAAAACTTAATACAAGACAAGCTACCCATGCTCACTGGCTTTCAGCTCAAGGCAACTGTTCCCATATTCGTCTAGCCCGAAAGATTAAATATATAGATTCATAATCCTTAAGCATCTTCATCCATCTAGACTTAATCCCTCTTTAGATCATAAGGAGCTGAAGACTGCGATGATCTGTGTAAATCTCATAATGTACACCATAAAGACAATGCCTCCAAATCTTAAGCACAAAAACTACCACCGCCAACTCCTAACATGAGTGAGGTAGTTATGGTCGTTAACCTCTAGCTGCCTTGAAGCATAAGCAATAACATGACCCTGTTGAATTAATGCACATCCCAAACCAACACCAAAAGAATCAATACACGTGGTGAATACCTTAACTTCAATAGAAAGAGCCAAAATAAGAGTTGAAGTAAGAAACTCTTTGAGCTTTTGAAGCTTGATTCACACTCCTCGGATCATCAAAAGTGAACCTTTTTTTGAGTCAATCTCCTCATAAATATTGAAATAGTATAAAAACCTCAACAAATCATCTATAATAACTATCCAAGTCAATAAAGTTATGAACCTCAATCAGAGATGCAGGACTAGCCCAATCACGAATAGCCTCAATCTCTATCAGATCTACCATAATCCCATCCTTAGATACTACATGCCCAAAGAATGTCACCAACTCCATCCAAAACTTACACTTAGAGAATTTGGAAAAAAAGCAAAAGATCCATCAAAGTCTAGAGCAACAATCCTAAAATATTGTTCATGCTCCTTTGTACTTCATGAATACATAAGGATATTGTCGATGAAAATAATTATAAAGGTATCCAAATAAGGCCTGAACACTCGGTTCATCGAATCCATAAACATTGTTTGGGAGTTAGTCAACCCAAAATACATTATTAAGAACTCATAATGACCATAAAGTGATTCTAAAGGTTGTCTTTGGTATATCCTCAGCCCGGATCCTCAACTTATGGTAGTCAGACCTCAAATCAATCTTAGAGAACACTGCTACTCCATGAAGATAATCAAACAAATCATCAATGTGAGGCATAGGGTAGCAGTTTTTCATCATCAACTTATTAAGCTTCCTGTAATAAATAATATTTGCATTAAGCCATCTTTTTCTTTACATTCAACACAAGAGCTCCCCAAGTGTACTCATTCGTCTAATAAAACACTTACAAAGAAGATTCTAAAGTTGAGAGTTCAATTCCTAAAGATCGATAGGATCCATATGGTAAGGTTCCCTAGAAATAGGCCAGCTGACTGTCTCCAGATCAATAACAAATTCAATACTACACTCAGGAGAAAGCTAGGTAAATTGGTAGGGAAAACATCAGGAAATATACTAACTACATGAATAGTGTCAAATGGTAGGATCTCTGTACTAACATCACAAATATAAGTAAGATAAGACTTTCAACCCCTCAAAATAAGCCTCCTAGCATACATATAAGAAATAATCCTCGTTGGCACATGGCAGACAACTGACTTCCATATGATTGGGGGTATGCTAGGTATGGCTAAGATAACGGTCCTAGCAAAATAATCCATGGTTGCAAAATAATGGGATAACCAATCCATGCCTAGAATCACATCAAAATCCACCATGTCTAATATAATAAGATCAACATGAGTATCAAAATATCTAATAGTAACAACACATGATCTAAAAACTTGATTCACTACTAATAAATCACCTATGGGAGTAGATACATGTAACGACATAAATAATGAATCCCAAGATAACTCTGCCACAGATCAAAATAAGTAGATAGATAAGAATAAGTGGATCTTAAATAAAATAAAGTAAAGGCTGACTAAAGGCATACCAAAATCATACATGTAATATAGCATCAAAAGACTCAGGCTTGGGTCTAGCAGGTAATGCATACAACTGATAACGCTTGCCACGTGGCTGGGCTTCTGACCGACCTCTTATTTTACCTGCCTAAAAACCTCTATAAGCACCCTAGAAACCACCCCTACAATAATAAAAACCACCTCTAGCTGGGAGATAATCTACCCTTAGAAGCGAAGCAATTTGAACTAAAGAAACAATTGATCCACGATTGGGGCACTCCCTCAAGGAGTGACAAAAAGCTCTACAAACATAATATACCCTAGGTACTGGACTAAGACTAAAAGATCTGAATGATCCAGAACAGCCATAATAACTAGAATAGCATGTAGAAAAATCCCTCAAAAACTGACTAAGACCCTGGCCAGGACAATTGCTAGAGCTAGACTAGCCTCCATTAGAAATCTAAAGTGCAGCTTAAACGGGTCTACTAGACTGACCCTAATATTGAAATAGCTGATATGAAGGGTAACTACCCTGAGAGCCACTACCTTAAAATTAGGAGCTACTATGACTCCAACTAAACCTGTCCTAATATTATGGCCTCTTGTTCTTGTCCCCATAAGCCTCGCGATGTATCTTCTCCATAAATTAAGCATGATTAGAGACCATAGAAAAATACCTACCCATAATAAACAAACCTTGAGTGGACAGGTAAAGACGAAGTCTCAATTCTCAAACAAAAACCCTCTCATACTCAGTAGTAAAAATAGAAGTAGCATGGCTAACCAAGTTATGAAAATGAGCCCCATGATCTATAACAAAAATGGATCCCTGCTCCTATCTCGATAACTAATCCCTCAAATGATCCCTAAGGTTGTGAGGCATGTACTTCTCCAAGAAGATCTCATAGATATGAGTCCATGTCAAAGAAGAAGATCCAGCTGGCCTTGAATCAAGATAACATCTCCACCAATGTTAAGCTACCAAGTCTAACTAAAATGTTTTGTAATGCAAACCATGAGTCTCAACTAGGCCCAAATTATAGAGCCTATCCTCATAAGCAATTAGAAACTCATATGCATCCTCACTTAGTGCACATTAAAACCTAGGTGGAGCCAATTCTAAAATCTAGATTAAATCTTTTGCTTCTCTGATGACAAAACAAGTTGGGCAATCATTGGATGAGAAACTACCGGTTATGAAACCACCAGTGTAAGACGAACCTCAACTCTAGGAGCCACACCTATAGGTTGTACCCTTGTCTTAGTACCACTTAGATCTATAGACTGTTCACCATCAACCAACCCCAAAGATGAACCAACGTACCCCTGAGAATTAATGAATAAATAAATCTTGGTTGACTTAGGCTAGTCCCAGGCCTACCACTGGCTGGGCCAAGAGAATCTCCAGCTCAAGAGCAAAAATAGGGTCTACTGAAGGCCCCCTATCCTGTCCCTTAGTTGGGTATAGATCTTGAGGTTTTCCATGACCTTTAGGTCATCCATAAACAATAACGAAAACCGTAGTTTCAGTCTTAGGACCCTCACCTCGTGTAGTAGAAGCACACGTCCTAGCCATTTGTGAAAGAGTGAAACCAAAGGAATGTTTTAGAGACCAACTCCTACTTTTAGCACGAAATGAGTGAGATAAATATAGAACTCTTGCGAATATCCTATAGCCTTCTAAAGATAAAAAATGGACGTCATCATTTTGATGTACGAGACTCCACTAGACACTGGTTCTTATACCAATAATACCAGTTAAATCTATACTTTGATACCAATTTTTCATGACCTGATTTAGGAGTCATGATAGCACCTACTCTATCCTTCCAGTAGGTAAGTTGAACCATAGCTCGAAGCTAGATAAAATGGGCTAACTTGGTGGAAAATGGCCTAAAAGATGAAAAATAATAATTAAAGATTCAAATAACAATGAAATAATCATAATTATGAAAAAGATAGATAAAAACCAATAAATATATCAAGACTCGGTAATGTCTATATAAAAGCTACTATAAAAGAACTATGAGTAATGAATAGATTAATACAATCAATCTAGAAAATAAACAGACTATGCATAGATAAATAAAGGGAAAAAGGGCTAACTCTGACTCTAAGAACTCACCTAATATCTAAAATCAACTCTGCACAAGTGATGAATCAGCAGCGGTAGCTAGTACTCGGATCAGTACCAAAAAAGTACAAAAGTGTAGTTTGAATACCGAAACCATAAGTACTCTGTAGGCATCATCGGGTGAAAATTCCTATGTTTTGAACCATAGAAAATTTCTTGAAAATTCATTCTATGAACCCAATACAACTCATGGGTACGAGCCATATGTTTGGGTATGAGTGGTATGGTCCTATCGTATGCTGACCAATGTTAGTGGGTGGGATGGTTTTGGTCACTGGAGTATGTACAACTTAGAGGTATGAGTCTTAGGTCTTGGTATGAGTTGTATCAAGGACTCGTATGGTGGGTAGTGTTTGATCCTCCTAGCATTTTATTCTACCAGGGATACGGGTTATGGGTACGAATTATATGTTGTGCTTACGACTTGGTTGGATGATTCATATACTAGATAGTGTTTCATCCAAGGGTTGAGGCTTGGATATGAGTAATTGATACATATTGTATAACAGGGTATGACTCGTATGAGCCAGTCGTATCCCTGTGATGGGTGTTATGAAATTTAAGTGGGTGTATTCTGGACATCTCCGTACTTACCCTAATTAGGACCCATGATATCTAATATACTGAGGAGGTTATTTACCCTATTATTCTATTCATTGACACTTATAAACTATTCCAAAACATCTCATAATTCTCTCAAGAGATTTTAGGGTAAGAAGGCTAGGGTTTTATTTATGGATTGTTTTAGGGCTTGTCTTGGTGATTTCCTTCCATCAATTATTTGGTATAAGGCATGATTCTCTTCCCTTATGGTAATTTCAACTGAATTCATGGTTTATATGATTGATTTCATGGTTTTACTATTTTATGATTATGGTTTCCAACTATTATTTAGGGGTTTTGATATTGAATGCTTGGTTATGGTTTCCTATGGTTTTACTTATACTTTTATATGAATTAATGATGGATTTGGACAATTGGATTTCATGGTAATGGTTTCATGGTCTTTGGAATTAGTTTTGGTTATATTATACACCCAAGGTATTTGATAAAATGCTTATAAAGATATGTTCATTGCATTGACTACTTTTAATAAAACTCTTGCATGTTTTAAACTAGTTAATGGTTTGAAAAGGCTAAAGGCTAAATAGTTATGCTTGTGGAGAACATGAAATTCTCCCAAGTGGAATTAATATGGTAATTGGAAGGGCACCTAATTCCCCTTAACCTAAATGGTTTCACTATAGATATTACTTGCAAGTAAGGGGTGGTATGATGATACCACTAATATTAGTCTTGACTAATAAATGGTTAATGGATTTTTTGGACATGGTTTTAATTGTATAATAATGGCAGAGTTTGTAGTTAAGCCGTAGAAGGTGGCGGCCCCGAGGGGATCAAAAATAGAAACTCATATTTGTCGATATGAGGGGTCTTGATGACCAAGTATGTGTGTCATGTTTTCTCTTGAGGGTGTACTAGTGATCCCATGGTATATTCCCTATTTGTGTGGCTACACGCACTGGGTCCCTTTCAGCAACGGGAGCTGAACCTATATAACCTGTGGGTAGTTAGGACGGCAAAGCTACACAGCCCAGGAATAAAGGTTTTAAATGCATGCTAAGCTCGGTTCCCTTTCTCAAAATTTATATATGTATGGTTGTATAAATTATGGATGCTTTCACCCTGATCATGAGATTCATGTTATCGGTCACTTGCTAACCCCATCTACTGTTGGTTGTATACCCACACTATTTAAGAATAAGCTATTCTACTCCTCCTGTTTAGCACGCGGATTCTATATCAACATTTGGACTGAAGTGTTGAGCTTCCATCCTTTTGGAAGGAAAGATTTCATGTTATGGATTTATTTAGACACTTTTATTTTATTTTAGATATTGGTTTTAGCCATGGTTGGGGGGCATGGCCCAACCAGATTTGTTTACACTTTGGATAGAGGCTTTGTCGTACTTCTGGGGGTTAGTATGGGAGGGATCGGTATTAGTGTTGGCCCTTTGCATTGGAATAATCCGGTGGGCTTACATCATTGTATGATATTGTTGGTTGTTCCATCCTACTACATTTTGGGACTGATTTTCATATTATGTTTTGGTATTCCCTTTGGTTTAGGGTCTATGGTTTGGTTTGGTATGGTTGGTCGGTTGGTGCTATACAACTGGATTTGGTTGGGTCAGTCACGGTTGTGACCCTATCCCAGAGTCTTACTGAGAACAATAACGCTATCTTTTTATATGTTCAAAATTCATCTAATATAAGGCTAGATATAGGTTGTTGGGTTGCGTAACAGGGGGCAGTCTCCGGTCCTAGTTGAAATTGGGATGCCCATTATGACAAGGCCCAGGGTTGGGTTGGGTCATCGAGCGATTAAGATAAATAAATATAAATACAATAAGCTACAAGATAATGTAAACTAAGTCAAGATAAAAGTGGAAAACCTAGAAATAAGCTCCAAACCATTTTGCATAAACTAATAAATGCATATGAGATAATACATAAGGATTCTACCATTATAACTACAAGATTGGACTCCTTAAGCCAATAAATGTAGAAAACTAAATAACCCAACAAAGTCCCTCATAAGCTTGGATGATATAATTAAGGAAACTAACTACAAAACAAATAAAGTTTTGCAAATAGTCATGCCATGATGAAAAATCCATCCATCCGGTATTACCATATTGAACAATACTCAATACCATACTCAAATCGAACTTGAAAGCTTATCATTATTATCATCAATATTTTTGGGACTTGAACCAAAACTTATATCATGAATATCATCGATAATTGCTGAACTTGAATAAGAACTCATGATTCATAACTGCATTAGTCAACCATATTAGTGAGCCATTTCAACAAGCTAAACATAATAGATCATACCTAAATCATAGTTATAAACCATCCTTTTACTCATAATTATAATCCTACAAGGAGTCATATCTATAGGTCTAATCTGTAATTATGTCCATATTCCATATTATTAGCCATATACGGAGACCATATCAACACTAACATTCATAAGAAATATTACTAAGCAAATTCAAAATTCGTATTTACAACCATATCTATAGGTTACCCATCTTATATATAGGCTGTTAATCGTATCTATATACCCCATTATCTTTATGAGCCATATTATATCCACAAGCCATTACTTACATATATAGTCCATATTCTATCTATAATCCAAATGATGATTATGAACCATATAACATCCCTGAGCCACATTATACATATCAAGGCCATATCATAACTATAAGCCACATTATCTGTATAAAATCGATATAATACTCATGAGTCATATTTTATATCTACATAAGCTACATCATCGAAACAAGCCATTAACCTTTAATCATACCAATATTTATAGAATTAAGAATATTAATATACCATGTTATTAATCATATTCGGAAGTTATACCCATAATTACATGCATAAGTCATTAATCACACTTATAAATTATATCGTTAGCCACACATATGGGAAATATTATTAGCATTACTCAAAATTAGCATCAATCTTCCAATATCTAACTAACATACACGATAACAATATTCAACCTCTTCGAGTGGCAAATCCACCATCAATAAAAGTATAGCATACGTTAAAAAGCCTACAAGGTTATCACAAGTATTGGCCTAAGGCAGGCCAAAGGGGCCCACTTCTAATCCCTAAAGATTCTCTTAGGCAATTTTGACCCCGGACTAGACTAAGGCCCCCAAGTTCATTCCTAGATGTCAAGTAAACCATAATTATCCCTAGGATATAAGTCCTCCCCAAACACGATTATCTAAGGCAATCCTACCTAGAATAATCGTAACTAGGGCAATACTGTTGACTTAAGCAATTAAGAACAATTTTACCCTAACATGAATAATTAGCCAACTTTACCAGCCTTGAGTAGTTAAGGCATTTTCATTCTAATTATCTAATGTGAAGCCCCAAACTACCTACGCCATGACTAACTACACTAACTACTCCTCATCAAAGGTTTCAAGGTAGCTAAAGGGTCCAATTAACCTAAATATCCTTATTCACACTTCCAACACCTAGATTCACCCTATATCTAGCATAAGATAATAATTATACTATGAGATAGCTCAATACGTAAGTAGGTAAGCCTAGCCTACCTGGGCACTACAGAAAGCTCAAAGAATTGCTAACTCACCGATTTCCCTTTCTAGAAGCTTCTATGAGGTGCCACGCTATAAAAATCACAATTTCCTCATCAAAATGAGAACAATTATACCCATATTTAACCATTGTACTTCGGGTTCAAAACTATGCAAATATCCCATATGGGCCCATTTGTGAAAAGCACATTTCTAAAATCAACTCAACGCCCCTATATGCTCAAGGAAAATTTCCCCTAAAAAATTGATGAATTTTGAGTTACATTGGTGCTATAGTAAAGTCACAAATATTTTGGGATTTTTATATGATAATAGAGAAATCAATCATAAAAATAATGAAATCTTACCATGAATTTGAAGGAGAATTATGAAATTAATCTTTTCCCAAGCTTTAAAATCACCCACCAATGTTATCCCCAAGCTCTACCACCTTTTTAGGGTTTAAATATCTTGGAGATTGATGAGAAATGGTGAAAATAGGATTAAAAGAGGGGTATTTATACCCTTCTTAAGGACACGTGTATCACATACGTGATATATGGCCAAAGGTACAGAAGTCATTTACTTGACATCTTTATTGCATATGTGATACTTGCCTTCCTGCCAGGGGTGTCGTTTATGAGACTTAAAATGTCACTTATGCTACACTTGTTGGTGCCTGGAAAATCGTATAAGGGATCAGAGGTTCGCAGATGCAAGTACACTAGTACCAGCTGAGACTTAGAATTTTCTAAGTCTCTGTCAAGCCCTCGGGATTTATCTAGAATCCCATATACGCAAATGTACTATCCTACTGTATCAAATTCGATATTCCAGACTTAATAGAGCAGTAGAAATTTCCATCAGAGGTTGTTTCGACAAAAAATGGGTCTGACTCCCATTTTCCATTTTTCTTAACTTCCAACCAATAGCTCAAAATGAGCTAGGGTGCCTCAGGACCGGGACAAAGGTTCCACCTAGCCTAAATTTGACATTCTAGAGCTGTTGGAACAGTGAAAATTGGCATATGAGGTTGTTTGACTAAAGATTTTCCCAGTAGCCAATTTGAATCAGAAAAGTCTTCAAACAAGGAATTGACTCTAAAAACCAAATAAACTTCTCAGCAACCAAACTGTCAGTTCCAACAAGTCATAATTGACTTGGGGCAGCTATAGAAAAGCTCTTAATGACAAAAATAACAAAAATTACAAAAAATGACCTAAAAGATCATTATAAATAAAGGGTTCATCAATCCAAATACAACCAATATCTAATACCAATATCTATAACAACTCTTTAACACATATATTGACGGAGGGTTTTTAAAGGTGTCACATTTTCTGTCAGAAAAATCTAGTGTTTCCAGTAATTCTAGTATTTCCATAGTAATTCTAATGTTTCATGAATGAATATGATATGAGGATGTAATTCTCACAACCAACCAAATTGAGAATATCTAATATCCAACCAATATAAAAACCAAGTGAGCAAAATCCACTTATATCAACCAACCATCCATGATCCAATATAATCGAGAAACTATTAAGTTAAACATGCAAGAAAGTCATTAATGCCACATAAATATGAGGTTTTTTTCCACTAAAAGGAGTACAACCAACCATACATATATCAATACCAGGCCAATAATATCATATAAGACTCCACATGGTCATACACAACAAATAATGTCTCAAAACTATAAAATATTATCCACATAGGCCCCCACACGGCAACATAAATCACCTAAACACATTTTCCATGATACAATCCCATACCCATAGAATGTTTTTGCATTATTATTCATATCCTAACCCAGTTTGAAGAAATTTAAGCCATAACCTACCTCAAATGCCGATATCAGAACAATAAAACTTTAATACCAAGCTTTCACCTTACACACGAACCCAAATTTGGCTAAAACACATAAATATTGAATCTAAACTTCAAAATAAAGCCAACGATACTCATATTTCTCACCTCTAAATCGAGGTCAAAACAGACCCCCAAATCGAGTTTTCAAAAAAAAAGAAAAGTAAAACCAAAATTTTAGTCCAAATATTTTTCCCTAGATTAAAGAAACTCATAGTATAAACCTCAAGTTATAATGGGATGAAATTGGAGTTTGAATCAAAGAAATGCTAATTTTGGTTTTTCGAGACGAAATCCTCAAATTCCACCTTTAAATTTGAGTTTAAACATGATATAAACAATAAGAAATCAAATAAAAGTAATTGAAATAGGGATTTGGAGTTTACCCAAGATTTATAATGAAAAAAAATCTAAAAAAACTCAAACCCCAAGCTCCAAGTCTAAAAAATGGTGAACAAATCTCAAAAATGGAGATGTAATTCACCCAGCATTGACTATGGGGCCATTGTTTGAGGGAAGCTTGCCTTTTTGCAGAAGAGACTTGGCTATTTCTTAAGCAATAGAATTTTGTCATGCTTGTGTTGCTTAAGAGACTAAGCCATTTCTTAAGCGCCAACTGCTTAAGCAAGCATGGTGTCGCTTAGCTGAGACTTTGGCTTTTAGAACAAGTCTCTTAAGCAACCAAGACATCACTTAAGAGAGTGAACCAGTTGAGTAGTGGACCATTTGGAGACTTGGACAATTCTAAGTCTCTGTGGACCCCTCAAGATTTATTCGAAATCCCCAGTATGCAAATAAACTATGCTGCCCCACTAAATTCGATCCACCAAACTCAATGGCGATATCAAATTTTTTATAAAAACATTATTTTCACAAAATTAACCCCCAAAATCTAATTTGGCAACTTTTCAAATTTGTAATACACTGCATGTTTCTAAGTTAGGAAGTGAATAAGTATTCCTACGTATGAAATCTCCTATCCTGTGATTCATACTTGAGTACATGACGTACAATGAATATCCTAGTGATAGGATAGCTTATGATGCATTAAGCATGTTCATATGAGCCACTTAAAGTAATACAAGCTAAGAGTTTTTGAATCCATCAAGATTTAGTGTTCAATTTTGCAATAGTCATCTTTGAACAAGTATAACTTGATGTTAATGTGGTATTTTAGCTGATTTAGACCCACCATATTGTAGAGAAGCGAATTAGCTTTCTAACGATACCAATTTCGCCTTAATCCAATACCCGAGAGAAAAGTTATGCCTATTTTTGTGAGAGATAGTAAGGATAGGCGATTGGTTAGGCGCCGCCCAACCAAACATAGACGATTGGTTAGGAGCCGCCCAACCTAGCTTAGGCAATCACTTGGGCGCCACCTAAGTCAGTTCCAGGTGCCAAAAACACTCCGTTTTGAGTTATTTGAAGGGTAATTAAGTCTTTTAACACTCTTTACACGTCCCTAAACTTAACCCTACGAAATATATAGCTTACAAACATATTACAACCCTATTATAATCTCAAAGCTCATCATCCAAGAGCACTAAAAGAGAAAAAAAACTAGGGTTGCATAACTAAGCTTGAAGATCCGATTTTAAGGAAATTCCTACGTCAATCATCAAGAATCTTCCTTCTAAGGTATGTGTGAGTTGATTCATGGACTCCTTTCGTCCATGAAGCCCAAGAACCATCTTCTAAATTATGTATTATGATTTTTATGTTGTTGGTGGTTGATGTTCATGTGGTTGGAGTTTGATGATGCCTAAGATGGGATCTTTGTTTTTTGTTTTTGTGAGGATATAGTGGTATTTAACGTATAAACATGTGAAATTGGTGGTTGAATGTTTGAAATTTTAATGAATCCACCTATGCTTAAGATGTGCATATAACGTGTTTTTAAAATACCTAAGGGAATATAAATCATGCTTTTATGACATAATAAGTCCTAAATGACTATTCCATGTTCTAAGTTTATGCTCAACGTGATCCCCATGCTATTATCTTGAATTGAAGAAGTTGTACGAGATGCTCATGATATTGTTGTGATATGGAATGACCATATTATTAAAGCCATGCAAGTGTATACATGTTGTGTGCATTCCCGATCATGTGATAGTTTGTTGAGAATCATTCTTATTATGAAATCCTTACTTATGATATTGTGAATTTTGGACTCAAATCTTGTGATCAAGTTATGTCATGTGTCAGTTTCCTCCTATCGAGTCCTGGGGGTACTTGTACCCAAAAACTATAGTTGTGTGCCTAGATCCATGTCATGTTTCACGGTATCCGAACTCAAGCTATGATTCCATAGACTTCCGTCAGTCATGTGACTCAGGAAAACCTCATGATCTTAGTCAGTTGTAAGATATAAGTAACATTCCGCCAGTCGATGAAATTCAGTAAGATTAAGTCATGTACAGTTAATTATTCATGTCCAGTTCCTCCATGTGGGAGTAGAGGTTAGCACCGAGTGAACCCAAGGATGGGAACTCACCCGCCAGTTCAGGGTCTGATTCTTAGTAGTCATCCTTGTGTTGCAGAACTACATAGCAAGCGTAGGTTGAGACATCTTAGCCCATCAGATTAGGGTTGATGAGGTGGCTTAACCCGTCAGTTTAGAGTTCCCACCATTCTTATTGAGTACCCGCCAGATAAGGGTCACTCACAGGCTATCCTTATACGTGGAACGGTATTAACACCCCTCCAGTCGGGGTAGATATTGGACCCCAGCTTAGCCATAACAGGCATACATGGGGCATGTCAGTTAAACACTACTTCCCACAGTTTTAGTATCAGTCTCAGTAAAAGAACTCATGGCGTTCTTTAGATTTTAGTATATACAAGACTGTCAGATACAGTCGTCCATGTTATCAGTTTCTGTATCAGTCATGACAGTTATCAGTAAACCATGTATTATCTTATAGGTCATGCTATCACGTATTCATGGTCCCAGTTTCTATATATGTGTGTTTGCACTCCAACGTTCATATTAGTCTGTCAGTGTTGTTCATGCATGAAACCCTTTATGTTCAGCCTACCTTCCTCATATACTCAGTACTCCAGTTGTACTGACGTATTGGCGCTATGGTGCTTTCTTTCTATGTTACACCATAGGTTCCGAGATACAAGCTTCAGCCCAGCAGTAGCGGTAGTATTCCAGTTGCAGAGACACAGTGAGTACTCATTGATTCGAGGACAATATGATTTGATTCATTTATTTATTTCTTTAGTTCAGTTTTACGAAGTTCGTTGGAGATATGTTCCTTCAACTCCTTATTTAGATAGTTTAAAGGCTTTCAGATTTATGTTCAAAGTTAGATTTTAGATTGGGTTTTTTTGGGTACTATCACCTACATGGTTTTATTTAGTTAAACCTTATGTCCTTATAGTTCTATGTATTCCGCATTATTATATCATGATTTGCAGTATATAGGTACAAATATCAATCACGGGTTAACTTGTGGTCCGTCGGGGTCATGAGCACCGTGTAGAATTCCGATTTAGTGAATCGGGGTGTTACAAACTTTGTATCAGAGCCTAAGGTTCAATAGAGTCCTAGGAAGTCTGAAAGCCGCATCTAGTAGAGTCTTATACATGGGTGTATTCTGCACCACATTTATGTTCGGGAGGCTATAAGATGTTTTAGGAATAGTCCCCTTTCTTCATTATTCATGTCATGCTAGTGATCATAATCATAAGTTAAACTCTCAGTATAATCCATTCTTCTCGTATTCCAACCGTGGCCCCAAAGAGAAGAAACCAGCCAGCTCCTCAGCCCGAAGATCCTTTGGACAAACATGTTTCCCATGCGGAGTTTAGAGCCACATTCACTATACTTTCTCAGTCCATGGCTGCACAGAATGAACGACCACCAGTCATTCTGGCCAATCCAGTGGCCAATCCCAAAGTAGCAAGGGTTTGGTACTTTACCCGGATGAACCCTCCATATTTCCATGGGTCTAAGTCTGATGAGGACCCTCAGGAATTCATTGACCAAGTCCAGAAGGACATTGACATCATGGGTGTTAATTTTATTGAGAGTATCGTGTTAGCCGCCTACCAGCTACAGGATATTGCTCATGATTGGTACAAACAGTAGAAGCCTGAGAGGTTAGATGATGTAGGCCCTATCGAGTGGGAGGAATTTATCACGACCTTCTTAGACATCTTGAGTTTATCAACCTCAAGTAGGGGAATATGACAGTTAGGGATTATTCTCTCAGATTTACTCAGCTAGCCAGGTATGCTCCTCATGTGGTTGCAGACAATAGGGCTAAGATGAGCAATTTCGTGTCAGGGGTCAACGATAGCATGGTAAATAAGTGTAGGTATACGATGCTGATCAGTGATATGACCTTAGAAAGACTCATGACCCATGCACAACAAGTATAAGAGAAGAAGTTTAAGACTAGGGAGAGGCAGAACAAGAGAGCAAGGTTAGGTAATTTCAACTTTGCTCACCCCAAGTCAGATAAAGGAAACCGTTCCTAATTTCTCTCCAAGTCAGCCGTTCTAGCTCCTTCCTCTGCCAGAGCTCCAGTGTCAAAGTTCAGAGATGGCAATAGAGAGAAAGTACCAGGCTCTAAATCTCAGGGCAGTGTTAGAAGTACCCGAATGAATCCCCTTTGTCAGACTTGTGATCAGAACCACAAGGGTATTTGCAGAGTCGGTAGTGATGTCTATTTTGGTTGTGGCTAGCCAGTCCACAGGATTAGGGAGTGTCTATAGTCAAGTTTTCAGGGTCAGAAAAATCATTCTACAGCTCAGTCCAGTCGCCTAAACCAGCAGGGTGCCATTTCCAGTGCTACCAGTGGGCAACGCCCTAATAGACTCTATGCTCTTCAGTCCCGGCAGGATCAGGAAAATTCTCCTGATGTCGTTACTGGTACGTTATAGATTTTCCATGTTCATGTTTATGCTTTTATAGACCTAGGTGCATCTTTGTCTTTTGTTACTCCATACATAGCAGGTGATTTCGAAATCAGTCCCGAAGTCCTAGCAGAGCCCTTTTCAGTCTCTACCCTAGTGGGTAAAACCATCATATCCCAATGGGTATACAGGAACTGCCCGGTTATGATATCTGAAAAATCCACGTCAGCAAATTTAGTGGAGTTAGAGATGAATGATTTTGATATCATTCTCGGCATGGATTGGCTTCATTCCTACTATGCCACAGTCTTCTGTAGAAATAGCATAGTTCAGTTTCAGTTCCCAAATAAGCCCGTCCTAGAGTGAAAGGGTAGCATTTCAGCATTCAGAGGTCAACTTGTTTCCTACTTTTGGGCAAGGAAAATGATTTCTAAGGGGTCTGTGTATCATCTCGTGCATGTTAAAGATTCCAGTTTTGAATCTCCCAGCCTTGAAATAGTCTCTGTTGTTAATGAATACTTAGATATCTTTCCTGAAGATCTTCTAGGCATTCCTCCCGAAAGAGAAATAGACTTCGGCATAGACCTTCTTCTAGATACTCAACCTATTTTTATTTAGCCATATAGAATGGAACCAGCAGAACTCAAGGAACTAAAGATCAGTTGAAGGATCTCTTAGATAAGCGATTCATTAGACCCAACGTTCCCCATGGGGAGCGCCAGTGTTATTCGTACACAAGAAAGATGGTTCTCTCAGGATGTGTATTGATTATCGTCAACTCAACAAGGTCACGGTCAAGAATAGATATACTCTTCCCAGGATTGATGATCTATTCGACCAACTTCAGGGTGCTAGTTATTTCTCTAAGATAGACCTCAGATCAGGCTATCATCAGCTCAAAGTTATAGAATGTACATTCTGAAGATAGATTTTCATACTGGGTATGGTCACTTTGAATTTTTAGTCATGTCATTTGGTCTTACCAATGCCCCTGCAGCTTTAATGGATTTGATGAACCGTGTGTTCAAGTAGTACTTGGACATGTTTGTCATAGTCTTTATAGATGATATTTTGGTCTAGTCTCACACAGAGCGTGATCATGCAGACCATCATAGGATTGTTCTTCTGACTCTCAGGGATTACCAGTTATTCGCTAAGTTCAGTAAGTGTGAATTTTGGATAAGATCAGTAGATTCCTTGGCCATATTATTTCTAGTGATGGCATTAGAGTATTCTCAGAAAACCGAGGGAGTAAAAAAATGGCCAATACCTGTATCTCTATCAGATATTAGAAGTTTCTTGGGTTTGGCTGGCTATTATAGATGGTTTCTCTAGGGATTTTCTTCTATTGTGACCCCCATGTCCAGATTGACTCAGAAGAAGATTAACTTTCAGTGGTTAGATTCATGCAAGAAGAGCTTTCAAGAGTTGAAGACTCGACTCACCTCAGCTCCAGTTCTATCTATTCCAGATAGTTCAGATGGTTTTGTAGTCTATTATGATGCATCCAGAGTGGGTTTAGGTTGTGTCCTCATCCAGCATGGTAAGGTCATAGCCTACGCCTCTAGACAGTTAAAGCCATATGATAAGAATTATCCTACTCATGATCTTGAGTTAGCAGCGGTAGTTTTTGCCTTGAAGATTTGGAGGAATTATCTCTATGGAGTTCATGTAGATATCTTCACAGACCATAAAAGCCTCCAGTATGTCTTTTCCCAGAAAGATCTCAATCTTTACCAGAGAAGGTGGTTAGAGCTCTTAAAGGATTATGACATAAGTGTTCTTTATCATCTGGGAAAGGCCAATGTTGTGGCCTACGCTCTCAGTAGACTCTCCATGGGAAGTATTTCTCTCATTGAGGGTAGCAAGAAAAAGATGGCTCAGGAGATCCATCAGCTTGCCAGACTAGGCGTCCGCTTAGTCGATTCTTCAGAGGGTGGTGTATGTGTTCATAGTATTTTAGAGTCAACTCTAGTTTCCGAGGTGAAAGAAAAAAAAGACAAGGATTCTAGCCTTGTCAAGCTCAAGGAGTCAGTTCAGAATCAGAAAGTTGAGGATTTATCCCAAGGGAGAGATAGTTTTCTTCGTTGTTAGGGCCGTCTATCTGTTCTAGGTGTTGATGAATTGAGGCAGCGAATTCTTGCATAAGCGCATGGTGCACGATACTCTATTCATCCAGGGGCCACTAAGATGTACCGCGACATGCGAGAGATCTATTGGTGGAGTGGGATGAAGAGAGATATTATAGAGTTTGTGGCTAAGTGCTCTACATTTTAGCAGGTTAAAATAGAGCATCAAAAACCTAGTGGTTCCATGCAAGAGTTCACCATTCCTACTTAGAAGTGGGAAGAAGTGAACATGTACTTCGTGATGGGTTTTCCTAGAACTCATCATCAGCATGATTCAGTTTGGGTAATTATAGATAGAATGACCAAGTAAACTCATTTTCTTCCTGTTCGTACTTCTTATTCCGCCGAGGATTATGCCATACTCTATATCAGGGAGTTAGTTAGGTTACACTGTCTTTCACTATTTATCATCTCAGACAGAGGTACCCAGTTCACCTCTCACTTTTGGAAAGCATTCCAAAAGGGTCTCGGTACCCAAGTCTATCTCAGCGCAGCGTTTCATCCTTAGAAATACGGTCAAGTAGAGAGGACCATTCAGACTCGTGAAGATATTCTAAGGGAGTGTGCAATTGACTTCAAGGAAAGTTGGGACAACCACTTGCCTTGAGGTTTCATACAACAATAGCTACCATTCTAGTATTCAGATGGCTCCATTCGAAGCTCTCTATGGTAGGAGATGTAGATCTTCGATTGGTTGATTCAAAGTTAGTGAGGCCTCAATCATAGGTCCTAACTTAGTATTCGACGCCTTAGAGAAAATTCAGTTGATTAGAGAGAGACTCCGGGCTGCTCAGACCCGACAGAAGTCCTATACAGATGTTTGTAGAAAGGATCTTGAGTTCGAGGTCAATAACTATGTCTATCTTAAGATCTCTCCCATGAAGGGAGTGAAGAGGTTTAGCAAAAAAGGAAAACTCAGTCCTTGATATATCGGTCCCTTCAGAATTTTTTGTCGCTTCAGTAAGCTAGCTTATGAGCTTGAGTTGCCTTTATATCTAGCCTCAGTTCATCCAGTCTTCCATGTCTCTTTGCTAAAGAAGTGCATAGGGGACCCAACAGTTCTTGACCCTATTCAGAGCATCGACATTCAAGACAACCTCTCTTATTAAGAGATTCCAGTCGAAATCTTAGATTATCAGACTCGTAGATTGAGGAACAAAAAAATCCCTCTAATCAAGGTTCTTTGGCAAAATCAGTCTCATGAGGGAGCTACTTGGGAAGCAGAAGCAGATATGCGCACCAAGTATCCTCACCTCTTCCCCACTAATTAAGATCAGGCTCAAGGTAACAATTTTCCTTAAGCTTATTCAGTTTTATGTTCATGTTTCCAGTATAAACTTGGTACCTATTAACTATTTCATACTTAGTTATGCATTCATGTATCAGTTGTTCGTGCATCAGATATGCATGAGTTTAGTATGCTTAGCATGTCAGTCATGAGATCAAGTTTCAGTTCTTCATGTTCATTTCAGGTTCAATTGTCTTGTATCCCTTCTCAGTAAATTCTCATTCGAGGACGAATATTCCCAAGGGGGAGATATTGTAATACACCGCATGTTTCTAAGCTAGAAAGTGAATAAGTATTCCTACGTATGAAATCTTCTATCCTGTGATTCATACTTTAGTACATGACATAAAATGAATATATTAGTAATAGGATAGCTTATGATGCAATAAGCATGTTCATATGAGTCACTTAAGGTAATACAAGCTAAGAGTTTTTGAATCCATCAAGTTTTAGTGTTTGATTTTGCAAGGGTCATCTTTGAACTATTATAACTCGATGTTAATATGGTATTTTGGCTGATTGAGACCCACAAAATTGTAGATAATTGAATTAGATTTTCAACGATACCAATTTCTCCTTAATCCAATACCCGAGCAAAAAGTTATGCCTATTTTCGTGAGAGACAGTAAGGATAGGCGATTGGTTAGGCGCAGCCCAACCTAGCTTAGGCAATCATTTGGGCACCGCCTAAGTCAGTTCCAGGTGCCAAAAACACTTCGTTTGAGTTATTTTAAGGATAATTAAGTCTTTTAACACTTCTTACACGTCCCTAAACTTAATCATACGAAATATATAGCTTCTAAACATATTACAACCCTATTATCATCTCAAAGCTCATCATCTAAGAGCACTAATATAGAAAAACAATTATGGTTGTATAACTAAGCATGAAGTTCCGATTTCAAGGAAATTCCTCCATCAATCATCAAGAATCTTCCTTCTAAGGTATGCGTGATTTGATTCATGAACTCCTTTCGTCCATGAAGCCCAAGAACCATCTTCTAAATTATGTATTATGATGTTTATGTTTTTGGTGGTTGATCTTCATGTGGTTGGAGTTTGATGATGCCTAATATGGGATCTTTGTATGTTTTGTGTGAGGATATAGTGGTATTTAACGTATAAACATGTGAAATTGGTGGTTGAATATTTGAAATCTTGATGAATCCACCTATGCCTAAGATGTACATGTAAGGTGTTTGTGAAAATACCTAAGGGAATAGAAATCATGCTTGTATGACATAATAAGTCCTAAATGACTATTCTAAGTTCTATGTTTATGTTCAACGTGAACCCCATTCTATTGTCTTGAATTGAAGAAGTTATATGAGATGTTCATGATATTGTTGTGATATGGAATAACCATGTTATTGAAGCCATGCAAGTGTATACATGTTGTGTGCATTCCCGATCATGTGATAGTTTGTTGAGAATCATTCTTATTATGAAATCCTTACTTATGATATTGTGAATTTTGGACTCAAATCTTGTGATCAAGTTATGTCATGTGTCAGTTTCCTCCTATCGAGTCCTGGGGGTACTTGTACCCAAAAACTATAGTTGTGTGCCTAGATCCATGTCATGTTTCACGGTATCCGAACTCAAGCTATGATTCCATAGACTTCCGTCAGTCATGTGACTCAGGAAAACCTCATGATCTTAGTCAGTTGTAAGATATAAGTAACATTCCGCCAGTCAATGAAATTAGTAAGATTAAGTCATGTACAGTCAATTATTCATGTCCAGTTCCTCCAGGTGGGAGTAGAGGTTAGCACCGAGTGAACCCAAGGATGGGAACTCACCCGCCAGTTCAGGGTGTGATTCTTAGTAGCCATACTTGTGTTCCAAAACTACGTAGCCAGTGTAGGTTGAGACATCTTAACTCGTCAGATTAGGGTTGATGAGGTGGCCTAACCAGTCAGTTTAGAGTTCCCACCGTTCTCATTGAGTACCCGCCAGATAAGGGTCACTCACAGGCTATCCTTATACGTGGAATGGTATTAACACCCCTCCAGTCGGGGTAGATATTGGACCCCAGCTTAGCCATAACAGGCATACATGGGGCATGTCAGTTAAACACTACTTCCCACAGTTTTAGTATCAGTCTCAGTAAAAGAACTCATGGCGTTCTTCAGATTTTAGTATATACAGGATTGTCAGATACAGTCGTCCATGTTATCAGTTTCAGTATCAGTCATGACAGTTATCAGTAAATAATGTATTATCTTACAGGTCATGCTATCACGTATTCACGGTCCCAGTTTCTATATATGTGTGTTTGCACTCCCACGTTCATATTAGTCAGTCAGTGTTGTTCATGTATGAAACCCTTTATGTTCAGACTACCTTCCTCGTATACTCAGTACTCCAGTTGTACTGACGCATTGGTGCTATGGTTCTTTCTTTTCATGTTACACCATAGGTTCCGAGACATGAGCTCCAGCCTAGCAATAGTGGTAGCATTCCAGTCGCAGAGATATAGTGAGTCCTCATTGATTCGAGGACAATATGATTTGATTCATTTATTTATTTCTTCAGTTTAGTTTTACCGAGTTAGTTTGAGACATATTCCTTCAACTCCTTATTCAGATAGTTTAGAGGCTTTCAGATTTATGTTCAGATTTACGTTCAGACTTAGCTTTCAGATTAGGTTGTTTTGGGTACCATCACCCAAATGGTTTTATTTAGTTGAACCTTATGACCTTATAGTTCTGTGTATTCCGCATTATTATATCATGATTTTAAGTATATATGTACAGATATTAGTCATGGGTTAGCTTGTGGTCCCTCGGGGTCATGAGCACCGTGTAGCATTTCGGTTCAGTGAATTGGGGTATTATAAAATCGAGGGTCGAAATGAGATATAAAAGTTGTAAAACCACATCAACTATATTACCAACCTAAAATCGACGTTTCTAATCTAATGGCACAGTCTGTTTAGCCATTTGATGTACAGATCAGAATATGTTGACCAAAGTTAAGCTATAAGCCTTTAAGACCAACAAAGACCACAATCTCGCACAAATCATATGAAATGCATAGGGTACCATGCCAATCAAGTCCAAACCCTAAAAATGCCACAACGAAACCACAGAGAGAGGTTAAATGGTCAAATTACATAGGAATAAACATTCTACACAAATTACCAAAAATTAGGTCATTACATAATTTGAAATTTGATGATTATTTCAATGATTTTAAAAACACTACATGGATCTAATGGTCTAATTATAACATAATAAGACCATTTTATTCAAGTAATACTTTTTAAGCTCAACAACACAAAAGACCATTCTTCAAATAAGTACCCAAAGCTCATTTGAGATCTCCTGAACACAAACTAAATATGCAAAATAATCATAAAACATGTTCTAACCTATTGGAATTATCAAATCGCTGATCCATAATTTTTTAACTAAAAGTTATCATTGTCAAACTCTATAAAATAATAGAAACTCAATCAAGAGTCAAAATTATTCTTGAGCACCTGGAGATCCATGCTAACCAACTAAGTCATAAATTATCTTTGAATCTTAAAAAAAGTTGTCAAAGGTTGAAATTGACCTTTTTAACTCTGAATATTGACTTTGATCGAACTTCCATTTCTAGACTTTCAAAAATAGAATTTTCTTGCTAAAACACACTCAATTACCTCAAAAATCACACCATCTCATTCCCATATATCATAAAGCATGTGAAACTAGAAAAAAAGGTCAAACTAGAAAAATTAATTTAGAAGTACAAAATAATCATGTGGATCATTATATTATCTACTACTTAAATAGGTGTTTCTCCATTAATAGAAAAAGAAAAATATCTAAATTATCAAACAACTACAAATACCTATTTTAGACCTTATTTAAGCACTCTCAAGCAAATATTATATCCATAGTATTGCTTTTTTATCCTATCTGTCAAATTTTTTGTTGTTTTAGCCCATAGTCATATTTCTCCATTATTTATAACCAAAACTTCTATCTCATATATCTGAGGTTTTTTGGGGCATAATACCTGATTTGATTATAATAATACTTCTAAACATAATTGATCCATTAAAATTTATCACTGTCACTATAATTTGATAATTGTTGTCAAAATTCATAGTCAAAATTGTGCCAATAAAACATTTTGATCCTACTAACATTTTTATCATATCTTTCAAAGTCACTTTTAGTACCAAGAATACTTAGAAAGCATATTATCTCACACTGAAAGTTCAGATAACGACTTCGAATCGCCAAAAGAGGATCCTTTCCTGTTCTAAGTCAATTTTAAGTATTTTGTCATAAACTGACCTTATTCATGGTTGTTGCACTAGTTCTAGTTTTGATAGTGTTATTTCATCTAGTTGAAGCAACTGAGTATATACTGATGTCAAATAAAATATAAATATTCAAATATCATATTTCATCCACTATTCCTACAATGGTATCCTCATGCTAAATATATAAAAAGAAATGATAATCGTAAAACCTTCACTTATTATGTTTGTATATCCTCCATACATCACCTAGTATCTGTGTAATTTCTTGAAACTGTTCGTATGGTATTCACCAACAAAGTAGTATCAATTTTTGGTTAAACCTCCCAATGAACCTTTACAACAATAATTATTTCTCATAATACATTTTTTTATGCCCCAAATCCAAAGAGGTGTAACTGCATCAATGTCTTAGTTGTCCGAGCAAACTAACAAAAACTACAAAACAACACAGGTGGACTATCAAGGAAAAGCCAAACAAAAATAAATGTAACGAAAAAAATTATATATAATGAAAAGAGCTTTACTTCTTTTTAAATACATCATAGTAGGAAGCTTAGCCACCACCCACTGATAAATACCGATTTCATTATCGATTACCACCTTTGCCACTGGTCAACCCATTCCTAACACTGCCCAAGCTACACCTTTAGTTTCTTCTTTATATTTCCTGCTTTTACCCCTTCCAAAGAACCTATCTCTATCCCTAACCCAAGATAGCCTATCGAGCCTATTAGTTTGCCAACTGAGATCAAGAATGGGTGTTCTTTACCTAGATTAGATAAATATGTCAACCTTTCAAAAGACCTTATTAACAATATAGCTACTATAGTACAATGAATTCCCTTGAGAAATCTTCCTATAACAATGGAGTTCTTAGGAATCAATGGACTAAAGACAAACTTAATAAATGAATAGTGTGGAAAACTTGCAATATGTAGTTGTTGGGAAGTTCTTCTATGATTAACCTAACATGGAAAGGCTTTGATCATAAATCCCCAATAAATGCAAAGTACAAAGCAACTTTAAAATTTCCCATGGAATAGGAATATTCTAATAAGATTCAACTTAGAGAAGGATTTTGTTAACATAGTATTAAAAATGTAAACTATATTGAAGAAGGCTACTCCTACCCAATGGGAACCCTAATCTATGATGTGAAATTTAAAGTGAAGGAAAAGACTACTCAAGCATTAATATGAATATCATTTCCAAATTTAAAACCTACTTTCTTTGTAAAGGAATCACTTTTATTTGTTGCCTCGATTGTAGGAAAACAACTTAGATGCTACCATTATTAATAAGACCAGATCTAGTTGTGTTGTGGTCATGGGGCAGGTGGATATTTTACCATATATCCTGAAATTTGTAGTGAAAAAAATCATTAACCCTAATACTAATGATTCAAGGGTCAAACGGATTAAAATTCAATATGATATGATTCCAAAATATTATAGAGAGTGCAAAATTCAATGGAATGAAGAACAAGACTATAGATTGTTACAACAGGAGCTAATGAAAAGGGAATCTATTAGTGAAGAGAATAATTAAGAATAGAGTGGAGAGAAAGCTATTAAAGCTATAAATAAAAATGAACAAGACTAGGATACTTAAAAGGAAATAAAATTCAACAAGAAAAAGGTTTAAAATAAATAACAATACAGATATGATGTTTAATGATAAGGCTCTCACTCCAAGCAAAATAGATAGTACTAGTAATGTATTTGTTGCATTGACTAAGGAGAAAAAATAAATGATGTTGATGAAAGAGACCAAGAGAACAAGGAAAATAGATAGTCACATACAAATGATGCAGTGGTGACAGACAACCAGAGTTTGAACACAGAGGAAAAATAAAAGCACTAGCAAAATATAACAAAACACAAGCAAAAGGAAAAACAAGAACTCTATTAGTCCTTCATAAAAGAGTACATCCTGAATGTTTTTGCTAATCATCAAAATAAGGGAGATGCTCCTAATAACAAAAACATTGTAGCAGAAACTCAAGCTAGTCAAAATGACCAAACACTAGCAAGAAGTATAAAGAAAAAAATGGGATAAGGGAGAGGAAAAATTAGAGGTACCATGTGCTACTTCAGGATCAGACCATACTAGCCCTATAAGTCAGACAGAAGTAGATATCAACCAAGCTCAGAATACAATAATACAACTACAATAATAGAGATATCAAGTATTGATTCAGGGTGCATGGTAAATAGATAGAAGCAGAGATCACCCAGGTTATTACAACAACAATCGCATCTACAACAAAAGAGATTATAGATATTTTTAAGGCATGAATCAGGTGTCTTAATAAAGGGATAATGGGAAAAAAGTGATCATCATAGTTTAAATGTTTTGGCTATTATGAAAGTTCCCATAAAAGTTCAAATTGATGATACTCATCTCAGTTTGAGGTATATTGAATCACTAACTTAAGAACTCCACGACATTTATACCCATAGATAAAAGAGTGAAACAAAAACTAAAGATAAACCTATTGAGAAAGTGCATGAGATGATAAAAGATCAAATTTGTAAGGATGTATATTTATCACCAAGGACAGTCACTACAGTCAAATCTACAAGAAAAGGAAAAAATAAGGCAATAGAGAGAATATATAACCAATTGGTGTGAAACCAAGAAAGAGAGTGGTAACTCAATAGGTCACTAAATCATGAAAGAACTAATTTGGAATATATGGTATATTAAGTCCTAAAAGGTATTCTAAAGAGTACAAATGTTGCATAATTTTCATAAGTTTTCCATTTATGGCTTTAAGGGAGTCTTTTTAGCATGTTAGAACAATTAATAGATACAAATCAAGGTTGAAAATCCTTCACGTATTTCATAATATAAATAGTAAGATTTGGGTATTTACAAATCATGGTTATGATATTAATGTCGCCAGTAACATTGAGTAATAGATTGTAATTAGCATTTAACATCAAATTTCAGCTACCAACTTTTTTGCTACATTAGTATATGCTAAGTGTGATGATTAACATAGATTAGAAATATGGGAATATTTTTACATAATTATAGTTAGAATCAACAAACCTTGGTTGATGGGTGGAGATTTTAACATGGCCTTAAGTGGAGAAGAGAAGATTAGGGGTTTTCCTATGGTAGATGCAGATTTTAAGAGTTTAAAGACTTACATAGAATCATGTTATTTTACTCAAGTTCCATATAAGGGGATTTCATTTACTTGGTGGAATAGGAGAGCAGTTAATACCTATATATTTGAAAGATCAGATAGGGCCTTGATTAATTTTGAGTTTCATCAGCTATTTTCACATACAGAATTTGAGCATCTACCTAGAAATAGATCTATTTGTGTCTTATTATTATTGAATTGTTAAAAAATGACATAATTTATAAGAGTCCCTTTAGGCTTCTCAACTTTTGGACCCAACATACAAATTTTAATGATGTGGTTGCTCATAATTGGGATTTTGATGTCTCAAATAACCTATTCTTACACTTTAAGAGAAATATTAATAAGATCAAGAAGTTGTTAATAGTCTGGAGTAGAAAAACCTAAGGGGGTATTTTATAGCAGCTAATAATTGGGGATGAAATTTCTAAAATTAAAGAAAAATTATTTTAGGAAAACCCCTCTGCTTAAAATAAAGAAATGATGCAAAGAGTTATGACTAAATATACTAGATATTTGTAGTTAGAGAAGAGTTATTGTCAACAGAGAGTAGGGCATGACTAGTTAGTAGATATAGAAAGAAATACCAGATTCTTCTATAGTCTAGTTAAAGAGAGAAGAAAGAAATTTATGTTGGTAAAGAATCAAAATGCTTAAGGATTAGGGTTGATGTATTCTAAAGAAATAGTAGATAAGGTTGTATTTTTTAACCAGTATCAGTTCAAACAAGAAAGGGACTATATAGACTATTCTTTACTAGATTACATACCTAAATTCATAGATATGAAAGATCATGATACTCTTGGAGCTATTCTAGATAGTGAAAAAGATTGTGTTTAACCTAAATGGGGATAATTCTTATGGTCCATATGGTTTATCAGGTAGATTTTATCAAACATTTTGAGACACAATGGGGCTATACATTGTATGAATGGTTTTGGATTTTCTTATTTGGTAACTCTCTCCCTGAATCAATTACACACACTAATTTGGTTCTCATTCCAAAGAAAGTTAATCTACAAACTTTCAAAGATATGAGAACTACTATATAAGTAAATTTTTCAACAAGATTATTTCTAGAATTATTCATGGGTGGCTTGAAGGTATACTTCCAAAGCTTATTTCTCCTAATCAGCCTAGCTTTGTCAAAGGTAAAAGTATTATTGGGAATGTATAACTGACTCAAGAAGTGATAATAGACACTAGCAAGAGAGAAAAAACATCTAATGTTGTCTTTAAGCTAAATATGGATAAATCCTATAAGAGGGACTAATAGTTCATTCAAATGAAGGTGATGAGAAAGATGGGATTTTTCAATATCCTTGTTGATCAGAGTTGGCGATTGATATCTCATAATTACTATTCTATGTAGATTAATGGGCAATATTATGGCTTTTTTCACTCCACTAGGGTAATGAAGTAAGGCAAACCTTAATCACCTAATTTTCTTATTCTTTCCTTAAAAGTGATTCTAGAGCCTTAAACTCTTTGTTTGAGGATAATTAGTTTGTTAGATTTTGGGTGCCCAAGTGAAGTTTTAGATTGGATCATTTAGCTTAAGTTGACATCAACATTATATTTTCTTCATCTAATGCTTATTCTTTGAAAAGTGTTATGTCTACCTCTAGGGAGTATGAGAAGAAGTCAGGGCAGAATATTAATAAAGACAAAAAGTTTTATTACATCCACCAAAACACACCAAGGACAATAGCTGAACAAATTTCTTAAATTACTAGTATGACAAAAGGAAAATTCCTAATGTAATATTTTGGGTGTCCAATTAAAATAAATAGAAAAAAAACAAA
The DNA here is from genome assembly GCF_002878395.1 of Capsicum annuum. NCBI lineage: Eukaryota > Viridiplantae > Streptophyta > Magnoliopsida > Solanales > Solanaceae > Capsicum > Capsicum annuum. The sequence continues at coordinate 167,352,762 of NC_061117.1, forward strand.
GACTATGTTGATCTCCTTGACAAATAAAAGGGACTCTTCAAGCATAGAAGGGGAAATTTTTATCTTGTAGTGGTAAGAAAGTACTTATAAAAAATGTTCTTCAGATTATTCCTATATATAGGTTATTTGTAATAACTCCTCCTATTTGTGAGATGAAATATAGGATTCGTGCAAAGTTTTTCTAGAGTAATAAGAGAAGTAAGCACTGGTCAGCTTAGACTAAGGTTTACACTTAAAAAATAGGGGGCTCAGATTTACATAAATGTTTGATGTACCTAAGGAAATGTATTTAAAATTGAGGTGGAGATTTAGGACACAAAACAATTAATGGTCAAACTTTTTATTGATTAAAGTATTGCAAGAAATAAATCGCTACTCTTGGGATATGGAAAGAAGGCTATCAGTTTGAAAGCACATGCTGGAGAATGGGGATAAAGTAGAATGAGTTTTGTGGTGAGAGCCTAAAGGATGAACAATAAGTATTTGGTTTGATAATTGGACTAATATAAGTCCTTTATTTAAACATCCTTCAAATATTCAAACCTATTATGAGATGAGGGACATTGAAGAATTTTTGAAAGAAGTTGGTTGAACTTTTTAAATAATGCAACAGAGTGTTCCAAAGTATGTGGTAGAGCATACTAAGAATAATTTGAGCAAAGCCTAACTAATGTATGTAGGTGAAAAACCATGACGGACCCTAAATGGTACGTGATGGTTTAGTGTGACTAGTGTTTGGAATCGTCTTAGAACCAAGAATCAGCATAATGAATACCTCAGCCAACTATAGTGTTTAGGACTACTTTTCAAGATATATTTCCTTTCTTGGAGAGTGTGGATAGGCAAGGTGGTTGATTCTTATATTATTTATATTTGGAACCCTGTTGAAAGTAGACTATTGATCATCTGTACCTGAATAATGAGGTTGCAAAATTATTATGGAATCTGTATTTAGGGTTAGCAAGTATTAGTCAATGTCAGCTTTTAAAACCCAACATAAGAATGTCATGGAACAGTCAAGGAAACTCAAGGTTGATAGTTTTCTTGTATGTAGTTCTCTTGATAACTATTTGGGTCATTTGCAAAAGGATAAATACAGTTTTACATGAAAAGTATTTACTACTGGCAAGGTTCAAGAGAAATAAATGGTCTAATAATGAGTTTATCACCTCCAAACTCAAGAGAAAGTGGGAAAAAGCCAATTGGCTTGAGATGGTGACTACTCCGAAAGGTTGTAGGCCTTTATATAGTTTTAAAATTATAAGATGGACCCCTCCATTGAGCACCGACTTAAATGTATCATTGATGGAGCCTCTAAAGATAACCCAACTCCTAATTCTTCAGCCTATTGTATTAGAGATTCATCAGGGCAGTTTGTGGTTACTAAAGGTATCAAAATTCATGACACCACCAATATAGTGGCCAAAGATAGAGCTATCATAATATGCTTGGAGTATTGCAGAGAACATTGTATCAGTACAATGATTAGAGAATTTGACTATTTGACTATTGAGCAGATTTTGGAGGATAGATAAAAACCCCTTGGAGTATGGTGATGGATGTGATTTGCCATTAATACATTAAGGAGCTCAATGACCACAAGATTACATCATTTGCCTAAGGAAATACTCTTGCTTATTTTTTCACTAACTTAGTTTTTTCTTTTTTCAAATAATTTTTTAATAGAATAATTTCAGGACATTCCAAGTAATGAAAAGCATTTTTCAGTTATACAGACAACGCAGACCACAGTAAGAAGACAAGCAATAGATGTTTAGTTAATCAATACATAAAGTCCTTGAAATAAGTATACTGTTGCAAACTATCAAATCAGGTTATTAGCTATGTATAGTTAACAAGGAGTAAAGAATGTAGAATAATTTTAGTTGATTTGCATATCCACACCTGATGAGAACTTTAAGGTGGAATTGGATCCAAATCAAGACCTTCGAGCTTTAAGATTATGATAGGCTATAATAACTTGATTGTATATAGACGTTCCAGTGACAAGTCCAAATAACTCATTAGTATTAAAATTGTAACTTGAACTTACTATTCCTGTATATTAGATGGTGCTATCAATCTTGTATAAGGTTCAACACATTAATTGAAATAATTAGAAGTGCAAGCAATGAAATTTAAAGCTTTCCAGATAGAGACATATAAAAAGTCAAATTTTTGGATTTAGGGAAATTCAATAGTAGTTGGATGGAAACATAGCAGCAACACTGGCCTTGAAAAAGGTGAAAAAACATTGTTATTTTACACAAATATGTAGGTTTGATGAAATCAAACTATCAATTTAAGAAAATTAAGGAAATGACATTTAGCTTCTCAATAGTTGGTCAATGTGATATCTGAGCTCCTCAAGCAAGCTTTTATAACTGGGAAGTGTTTCATTAAGAGATAAATTGAAGAAGTGGGATCAATGCTAGGAGGTGTTTCTTGAACCTTCCAATTTTAAACTTCCTAATTGTTTATTATTTCACATGGATCAAGTAACTTTTAGGACAGGCTTGTAAATAAGATTTTATTTTAATTAATGGGCTCTTAACCGCTTTTAATATATGCATATATATATATATATATATATATTTATGTATGTACATATATATATATATGTATATATATTTATGTATGTACATATATATATATATATGTATATATATGTGTGTGTATATAAATATATATATATGAAAGCATAATACAAGGAGATAAGACATCTACCTAAAAGGACAACATGACCATAATAGACTTATAAAACCCATGTCAGATGTCTACAAGCCTCTATGATTAGTATTGCCAACATCTAGTTGGGAAAAGAACCTAACATATCTATTAGCTAAGCAAATTAAAAAACACTCTAGATTCAGTAACTCCAAAAACAATGACACATAACAATCATCAGCTAACCTAGACCATATGGAATGAGGACTTTAACCTGTAGGCATGAATATAGCTCCCCAAAAAATAGACATGTCAGTACAAAATAATATGTCGAGCATACAAGGTAAAAAATAATAGAATAATAGAGACATCAATATCTACTTCTCTTGTCCCTAACGTAAATCACATAAATAACAAGTAGTTCAACCATCAAAGAGTAATTATCTATTCCCTCATAAGTTAAGGTACCAACCGCAATCATATGATGATGTATGCAATGCAAGAAAAAAAGAACAGAACAAATAATAGCTTCAAACATTCTAACCTGAGGTCACCTAATAATTGATTATAACACAAACAACCTGCTACTAATTATTCATATCCAAATCTATTTATCCTCAGTTCATCTTATGTTACCATAGTGCCAACAACACACTAGGACTCAGAGGTACCATACATAGCTGACATTAATAATTTAGATTGACCCTCCTAGGTTATTTTTGCATTTCTACTTATTTTTGACATTTAGAGCTTTTCAATAGCTTTCTTAAGTCATTTATGACTTTCTAGAGTAGATATTTTGGTTATCGAGCAGTTTATTTGGTTTTTAGAGCTAATTCCCTATCTTGAAGCCTTTGCAAGTTAAAATTAGCTAATAGGCAAAACCTTCAGTCAAACGACCTTGCATGCTAATTTTGCCAGTTCCAACAACTCTGGAACATTGATTTTAGGCTAGAAAGACCCTTGGTCTAGGTCTAGTGCCTCCCAAATAGATTTTAGGCTATTGACCAGAAGTTAAAAAAATAGCACACTAGTGTCGGACTGATTTTTTATCAAAATAACCTCACATAGAAATTTTAATTATTCCACCGAGTCCAAATTTTAGAATTTGATAGGTTAGCATATTTCATTTGTATATACGCGGTTCCAAATAAATATTAAGGGGTCGATGGAGACTCAAAATAACTCCAAGTATTCATCTTGTGTTGGTGCATTCACTTAAGTAATCATTAGGTTTCTTAAGTATAGGCTGCTTAAGCGTCCAGTCGATCACTTAAGTTGTCAGTCGGTCGGTTAAGTGACCTGATTGCTTAGTAGAAATCACTTAAGCGACCTAGAGTCCACATAAGCAACACCTGGACACTTGGAAACCTTATAAATTCCCCACTTAGCTCATTTTATACCATTTTCACTCATTTTCTAAAGTGCAAAACACTAGAAAGTTTGAAAACTTGGAAAATGACTAGTGGATGAATTTGGGCATTTGTAAGCTTGAGTAACGTGTGTTTTCTTTGAATTCCTTGTAAGAATCCATCAATTTCATTATTAAATCCTTTATCATTTTCAAAATCCCTATAATATTGGTGTGTTCATTATAGCACCATTTAAGCTCAGAATTCACCCACTCTTGGGAGTAAATTTTTCTTCAACATAGAGGGACGTGTTCTCGATTTTAAAAGTATAATTTTGCAAACATGCCCCACATGGTATTTTTATGTAATTTTTGACTCAAAACACAATAGTGAAATATGGGTATAATTTTTATAATTTTGATGCATAGATTCTAGTTTTTACAGCGTGGCATCTTGCAGAAGCTTCTAAAAAGGGTAAATCGATAGATTAGTGGATTTCACCAAGTTTTTCTTCCGCGTCTAGGTAGGCTAGGTTTACCTTCTTATATATAGAGCTAATTCATAGTTTATTTATGATGTTATGTAAATATGGGATGGGAAATTAGGGCTTGGGAGATATAATTTGTATAATTTGCATTATTTGGATGGTTTAGACAATTTCTGCACCGTAAATTAGGTGTAATTTACTTAATTAGTCATGTTTACGTAAAATTTCTATCTTAGGGCTAATTGTGGCATATTTAATATCTAGAAGTAAATTTAGATACCTTAGCATAGCTTTTGGTAGATTTTGCTTATAACAAGTTTTGAGGAATAGAAGCGGGCCTTTTTGGCACACCATAGGCCAACACTCTTATTGGTTCATTGTAGATATAATGGGCTTAATATATTATTAATTTTCACATTTTAGGGTTTTAAGAAATGATAGCCTTGATACTTATCCAAGTTTGGTACTTGGGAGTAGATACTAGTTCTATTTCTAGTTTCGTGATTTATGATCATGAGTTCAAGTTCAAGTTCGACATTTGATTATATGAGTTATGTTCAAGTCTGACATTTGATTATATGAATTTTGCTTTAAGTTTTCCATTTAGTTATATGAGTTTTGATTCAAGTCTAGCATTTGATTATATTAGTTCAGTTCAAGTTCGACATTTGGCTTAATGAGTTCTGGTTCAAGTCTAGTATTAATGGGCTGTTTATGATTGCTATGTAGTTGGTTTTAATTCAATATTTATGGTATGGATGGATTCTAGGTTATGGATTGAGATATGGTTAATTAATGAAATTCCATTTCTTTACTTTCTTGATTGCATGCTCCGACCTTATGGGAGGGCACTTTTGGTTATTTACTTTTCCATACTTATAGGCTTATGGGGGCTAGACTTAAAGTATTATTTAAATTTTCTTTTATATTATATCTATTTTGGTTATTTATTTACCATATTAGAGTGTTATTCTATGTTTACCTTTTTACTTTGACTTAGGTTAATTATCTTTCATATTTTCATACTTATATCATGATTTAGCTAAGCCGGCTGATGATTCCTATTGAGTACCTAGGGCTTTGGTACTCATACTAAATAGTTGTACCTTTTTTGAGAAGATCCAAGTACTGGCAACCACTATTGATATCAAGATCATGCTGAGTTGAGTTCATATATAGGGTGAGCTCTTGATGTTAAAGTTGCCCTTTTTCCTTCAATTATTTATATTTGGTCTTTCATTATTCAAGGCAGATTTGTATTTGACTATTTCAGTACTTATGTTCCTTTTATTAGTAGCTATTGTACCAACACTACTAGGTCGTGGATGGTTATTGATGTTTTATCTATCTTTCAAACTATTATTATTACTTGATTGTTAGTGTAAGTCTTTACATGTAAATTTCTAGCCTTTATGCCTTTTTCCACTAAATTAGCCCATTGTTTATATTGGGCTATGGTTTGACTTACCTACTGGTCGGATAAAGTAGGTTCCATCTTGACTTGTAAATTAGGTCGTGACAAATTGGTATCTTAGCCTAGGTTCACCAATATTGTTGGTACAAGATCAAGTGTCTAGTAGAGTCCTGCAGATCATCATAATGACATTGGTTTCTTATCTTCATAAGGGTATAGGAAATTTTTAGGTGTTTTTTACTTCTTATTCTTTTTATACCATTACACGAGATGAGGACCCCGAGCTCATGCCCGAGGATCATATTATAGTCTGTGGATGACTGAGATGTTGAGGACATCCTAGATACATATCTATAGCAAAGGACCGAGATAGGGTTCCTTCACTAGATCCTATTCTTACTCTCGATCCAGAGATTTTTTTCCCTAGACATTGATAAGATAGGGACTATCCCATGGTCTACTAGGGTTTATTTCTTCTTTACTACTTAGGTATGAATTGTTTTAGGTTTTTGCATTGGTTGGTGGTGAACCATTTAATGGTGCAGAGTCTATGGACCAGAGTGGCACTAAGGCGGAGGCGTGGCCTATAGTTGCTCAGCCTGTAGTTAGTTGCCAGTGGTTTCCCAGCTTGCTATATTTGTTAAGGAGGAGAAGATGATGGCAGATTCTTGAGATTAACTCTACCTAGGTTTTTTGGTGCACTAAGCGAGGATGCTTATGAGTTCTTGATTACTTGTGAGGATAGGCTCTATAATTTAGCCCTAGTTGAGCCTCATGGAGTGGATTGCACTACTTTTTAATTATAATTTGCAGCTCAACATTAGCAGAGTGTTCATCTTGATTCTAGGATAAATAGATGATAAATAGATCTCCCCTTATGACATAGACCTAGTGCTCTAAGATCTTATTAATGAAGTATATGCGTCACAATCATAAGGATTATTTGAGGGATTAGTTCTCAAGGTTAGAGCAGGGCTCCATGACTATGGTAGAGTATGAGGCTCTATTTTTTGATTTGGATAGACATGCTATATCTATTATGACTATCAAGTATGAGAAAGTTTGGTGTTTAATTTAGGGATTGTGACTCTCTTTTTGCATATCTACGCAGAGTTTGCTTGCTAAGGGTAGGTCTTTTACTGAGGTTTTTGATCATACTCAGGTTATAGAGGAAATACATCGCAAGGCCCAAAAGAGAAGCGAGAAGAGACCATAATATCAAGTTAGTTTCAGTGGGAGCCACAACGGCTGACGATTCATAGGTAGTGGTTCTCAGGATAGATACCTTTATATTAGCCTTATCGGCATTAGGTTCAGTCTAGTAGGCCTATTTATGTCTCTCTTTAAATCACTGATGTAGGATCATCTTGTTTTAGTGATCATTCTAGCCAGAGTAATATTCAGCCTTTAAGGGGTTCATCTTCTAGTTATTCTATGCGTGTTAGTTATTTTGTGTCGACTGGATTTTTTGGGTTTAGTACAACTCTAGAAGCATATTATGGTGGGGCCTTTGGCCATTTTTTGAGAGAGTGCCTCAGTCATGGAGTGATAGTTTTTCATCTCAGAGTGTTCCAGAAATTAGGGTAGTACATCCCCAGCTAGAGGTGGTATGCATGGTCATTAGGGTGGTCCCTAGAGTGGTCCCTAGGGGTTCGTAGAGGTTCTATAAGACCCCACAAAATTTCTAAGCTTAATTTAGTCCTTTAATCTTGTCAAGAGGTCCCAGACTTACAATGAAAAAAAAATTCTAACTAAGTTCCCAAACTTAACCTATTATTGGCCTTCGAAAATTGGCAATCTCATTTTTCCACCTTAACATTCTATAATGGTCCGTATTTTTTAATTCATGATCAGAGAGGTCTATAGGTGGTCTCGAACAAGTTTTGAGTTTTTTGGACCACATTTAGACCACACTTGGAAGCCCAAAATAGTGTACCAATGATATCTTGGCGCACCGGGTAGCCAATTGTGTTGGTTGATATTGTTGCAGGTTGCCAGGGTAAAAGTACTGAGACTCGATACAATGATGGCACGACACGTCGACTATCACATCGATACCATTGACGCACCGCATTGATAGTAGCGTTGATGCCCATTTCAGTAATTAGATATCCATGATTTGAAGGGTAGAAGGGTCAATTTCCCACCTCTATATAAGTGTAAAACACAGGATTTATCCCCAATTCAACCAAAATATAGTGTCTCTCTCAAGTTTCTCTCACGAACAAGTTGAGGTTTTCAATTAAGGATTCAAATTCAATACTCAAATTCAAGAATCTTCCATCAATCTTCGTAAAATCGTACTAAGGTATGTCAAGTGTTGATTTATGGATTCCTTTCATCCATGATATCCAAGAACCCTCTTTCAAATTATATAACATGATATTTATGTTGTAGGTTGTTTGTAACCATGTTTATCTTGTTGTATAATTCCCAAGTTGGAATTTTTATGTGTTTTTTTTATGAAACTACGTTAGCATGCAAGTTGAAATTCATGAATTTAGTTGTTTATGATGTGTAAGTTAATGATTGCACCTATGCCCTAAGTTGTGCATGTAAAGGGTTTGAAAAAATGCCTAAGAGGATAGAAATTGTGTATTTTAGCTCAATTGTGTCTCAAATAATAAATGCATGCTTTACCCTTATGATCAAGAATGACTTCCATGATATTGTGTACATTATGAGTATTTGACGGAATGTTCATGAGATAAGGTTGATGAAAGTATGACATGTCTATATGCAACTGCATCCATGTACAACATTATAATAACCATGTGCTTCATGAAATCCCCAACTTATTGTATTATGAATTGTTGATATTGGTCACGTGTTCAAGAAGTGTCAAGTTTTGTCAGTTTTATACGAGCGAGTCTTGGGGGTACTTGTACCCGACAATTTAGCTGTGTGCCTAGATCCAGTGTCAATTTTCACGATACTCTCAGTCAAGCCATGATCATTGGAATTCAGTCAGTTACATGACTCAGGAAAACTCAGTAATCTCAGTACCCTTGATAATCTCAGTAACCTCAGTAATCTCAGAAATCTCAGTCAGTTATCAGATCTTAGTAGTATTTCATCACTCAACAGAAATTTAGTGAAGTTTGTTCAAATCAACTAAACAATACTATCAGTAACAGTTCAATTTAGTTTAAATCAGTTCAGTGTCTCTTCAGTTAGGAGTAGGATTCAGCACCGAGTGAACCCAAGGATGGGGACTCACCAGTCAGCCAGTAGAGGGTGTGATCCTTAGAAGCAATCCTTGTATTCCAAAACTACGTAGCCAGTGTTGGTTGAGATGTACCCTATGAGATTAGGGATTATACACCTCATCTGAGTTTTCCTACTAGGAGGGGTTGACAGAATAACTCCCTATCAAAGAGGGTTTACTCACAGCTTGCCTTTACCCATTGCACGGTACTGACACCCTTTTAGCTGGGATTACACGTTGAACCCCACCAGTTCAGTATTAGGGTATGTCGGTTAGATTATTACCTCCCACAATCTCAGTTTTAGATCCAGTCACAGTATTAGAAATCAGTTCAGTTCTACAATTTTAGGACTATTAGATATGGTTGCTTAGCTTAGTATGGAACTCAGCTAGTTCCATCAAAATTAGGAATTTTAGACACAGTCAACCAGTTAATAGTATATTAATTATACGAAATTCATTTTACTAGTATTCAGATTTCAAGACTGTCAGATATAGTCAATCAGACCAATTCTTCATAATCAGAACTGTCAGAAATAGTCATTCCTTTATCAGTAATTTGGCATCAGTTCCTCAGTACTTAATAGACTTAGTCATTTAGTATCCTAGTATAAGTACTCAGATATTAGTAAATCCATGTTATCAGAATTCATTTGTCAGTGTTATCACGATCTCAGTTACAGTTACATATTCATGCATGGTTTCTCATAGTCATGTTATTTAGTTAGTTAGTATTGTTCATGCATATAAACCATTGCATTCAACCTACCTTACTTGTATACTAGTGCATTCACTTATACTAACACATTTGCACTATGGTGTTTTATACCATAGGTTCAGAAGCACGCGCTCTAGAGTATCGGTAGCATTCCAGTTTTAGCAGTTAGAGTCCACAGTGAGTCCTCATCATTCGACGATGTTATTATTTGATTATTTTATTTTTTTAGTACTTGGTTTATTTCAGCAGATGGAGTTAGTTAGGGGATTTTCCCATCAACTCTTTATTCAAATAGTTCAGTTTTAGAGGATTTTAGACTATAGCACATTTAGACTGTTATTTCAGTTGTTTAGATATTGTTATACCATATTTTCAGTTATGTATCAGTATTGCACCTTATGGCCTTTCAGTTTATATTTTTGCATTTATGATATTATTATTATTATTATTATTCAGTGCTCAGTTACAGATATCAGTCATGGGTTATCTTGTGGTCCTTCAAGATTCTGAGCACTGTGTAGCATTCCGAGTACCAAACTCGGGGCATTACAAACTTGGTATTTGAGCCTAAGGTTTAACAGCGTCCTAAAAAGTTTGAAATGTTGTATCTAGTAGAGTCTTGTACATGGGTGTGTTATGTACCACACTTATGTGCAGGAGTCTATAAGATGTTTTAGGAATAGTTTCCCTTTTTTTAGTATTCATGTCGGGCGAGTGAGCATGAGCTCCAGCAAAACTCTCAGTTTAATCCCTTCTTCTCTTTCATTTATAGAGCATGCCTCCAAAGAGGATTCAATAAAGAGAAATAAGAGATCAGCCAGCCCCTCAGCCCAACTCTTTAGGTGAACATGTCTCTCACGTAGAATTCAGGACTGCATTCACTACTCTAGCCAATTCAGTCACAGCTCAAAATGATCATGCCAGCTACTATTCCAGCTAACCCAGTGGCCAATTTAGCTACAGCCAGGATTTGAGACTTCACTCGAATGAATCCTCCTCTATTCTCAAGTTCTAAGTCTAAAGAGGATCCACAGAAGTTCCTCGATCAAGTTCAGAAAGTCACAGATATCATAAGAGTTACTTCTAGGGAGAGTTCAGAGTTATCTGCCTATTAGCTGCAAGATGTATCCCATACATGGTTTAAGTAGTGGAATGTAAATAGGGGCGCAGATATAGAGCCCATAGAGTGGGAAGAGTTTTCTACGGCCTTTTAAGGTAGATTCTTTCCCCTAGAGCAGAAAGAAGCCAAAGTGTTAGAGTTTATCAACCTCAGACAAGGTAGCATAAGAGTAAAAGAATGCTCCCTTAAGTTCACTTAGTTAGCCAGGTACGCTCCCCATCTAGTAGTAGACAGTAGGTCTAGAATGAATAAGTTTATGTCTGGGATATCAGGTAGAGTGGTTAAGGAGTGAAGGGCTGCGATGTTGATTAAAGAGATGGACATATCTAGGATTATGGTCCATGCTCAATAGATTGAGGATCAGAAACTTAAGAAGAAGGAGAGGGAAAATAAGAAAGCCAGAACTGCTAGTTATAGTTTTCTCAGCTAGGGTCACAGGGTTGTAACCTTTCTTAGCATAGACAAAAATTTCAAACCTCAGTTCGATCTTCATCTAGTACACTAGCACTAAAGTTTAGAAATGACCATAGAGATAGTGTACCAGGCTCTAAGGCCCATGGTAGTGAGGGTAGGGTTTTTACTCATCCATTTTTTGAAGAGTATGGTAAGCATCATAAGGGTATATATAGAGCTGACAGTGATGTGTGTTTCAGATATGGTGAGTTAGGTCACAAGGTTTCAAATTGTCCTAGTCCTGGCCTTAGAAGAAAGAACGGTCATCCTACAGCTCAGTTCGATCATCCAAAGCGGTAGGGTGCCAGTTCTAGTGCTATCAGTGGGCAACGCCCAAATAGACTCTATGCACTTCAGTCCTAACAGGATCAGGAAAGTCCTTCGGGTGCAGCCACTAGTATGTACAGGTCCCTCATTTACTTGTTCACATTTCTTCAGATTCAGGAACTTTCTTTTTCTTTTGTAAATCCTTTCATAACAGTTAACTTTAAGGTCATACCAAATGTTAACAGGACCTTTTCTAGTCTCTACCCCAGTGAGTCTGTCTAACACAGCCCAATAGGTATTCAGTAACTGTCCGGTTATGATATCTCAGAAAGTTAGGCCTTCAGATTCTAGTAGTAATGCCAGTATGTATAGAAAATAAATAAGGGAAGATGATTCCCTACCCATTCCTATCATAGTGCAAAGTTTTGTACTTTAACCCTCTTGATACTTATGCATTCTTTACATTTTAGTCCCACGAATACAACTTATATCTATGCTGTTTTCATAGAATAGGGTGTGTTTCAAGTTCCTCGTATGAGGAGTCCAAGTTTATCCAATGTTGAGGATCATGTTCCATAAATTCAGAAATTCAAAACCCAGTTTATGCAGCTAATGACTCATGCACTCATGTCATGATTTATAGTATGCTTAGCCCACATAATTCATGACTTCACTCCTAGTATTCAGTCAAACTTAGATTATGCTATGTATACCCTCAGTTTTTATCCCTCAGTAAATTTGTAGTGTTAATGTTCCATCCCACAGGCCTCAGTTATAGGGTCAGTTCAATAATCAATATTCAGTAAAGGACTCAGATAGTCCTATAGAACCATGGCTTTCAGCTATCAATTACTTAGCCATCAGAATTTACTACTCTCGTAACAGTTTAACTCTCACTTATAGAAAACTAATATTCAATCTCAGTTATAGTCTTAGTTATGGTTACAGTCTCAATTATCGTCTTAACTACAATCTGAGTCCCAGTCCTAGTCCAGTCAAATTAGAAACTCAGTCCAATTTCAAGATTTCCCAACCATAGCATATGGCCATCAGTTACTCAGATATTAGTATTTTAGTATCTCAGTTTATAGAATTTTCCCGAATCATGTTCGATGCCTAGTCTTGCATTTCTAAGGTAATACAGATTTCCCTCACTTATGCTTAGTTACCTCATATTACCCAGTTAGTTATTACCTTCTATGCATAACACTCTATAGTTTTAGTCTAGCTATCCCAAATAAAGTGCAGTTCAATTTTACATGTCCAGCATTCAGCTATCAGTCATTCAGTTAATAAGATAAATTAGTATATCCATGCATTCTTGCTCAGCGCCCATATGAATATCTACGGTAGTCTCAGTTGTAGGGCATAATGTTTAGTCACCTTATCTTAGATGATGTTTCATAGGCCTTGCCTCCTAATACAAAAAAAAATCCCAGCCATGTAGCGATCTCCTATTTAGATGTCCTGCTCAGGCTAGACCAAGATTCATTTTCTCCCTACCGTCACTAGAACTCTATAGCGAGTCCCAGTAGTTTCAAGATCAGCTCAGTTCATATATTATGTCTTAGCTTCAGATCCCATATATTCAATCATGATTCAGTTCGTAGGTGTCCTGTGCATCATCCTAGTTTTCCTCAGTATCTCAGTCAAGTCAGTATTCTTCTAGGGACATAATGTCCCAAGGGGTGATACGCGATAATTCCCTAAACTCTCATGACATAAAATATGTCATTATCTCTTCTCGTAATGAATCTAGTTTGATGTAAGGGGGTACTTATAAGTAGACCCTCAAACTACAACCTCAGTCATAAGCCACGTATTCAAGGTACTCAATTTAGATCACGGTAATATAGCTTATGTATCACATTCCAGACTCAGTTACGTTCTCATGTTTCCACTCATGCATAGTTAGTAATTAATCTCAGACTCATCAATATTTTTAGTTTAAGGTAATAGTCTTCCTTAAACTCATTCAGTTTCATGTTTATATTTTAGTTTCAAACTCGGTATTCAGTTTCTTGTTTAGATTCTTATCAAAAACATGGTATCAAATACCATTACCTATTCACTCATGCATTCATGTATTGGTTCAGTCATATAATCATGCATCAGATATGCATTCTCATCGTGAGAAACACAACTTATCAAAAATCTCAAGGATACATTCATGAAACAGTTGCTCATGCATCAGATATGTATGTTCAGTATGATACATTCGGCTTACCAGTCATGCTAGTCATGAATTCATGTCTCGGTTGTTCATGTTCAATATGTACTTTAGTTTATCATTTCTCCCCTCTCAGTCAATCTCATTTGAGGACGAATATTCCCAAGGGGGATATATTGTAAGACCCTGCAAAATTTCTAAGCTTAATTCATTCCTTTAAGATTGTCAAGGGATCCCAGACTTTAAAAAAATTCTAACTAAGTTCCCAGACTTAGCCTATTATTGTCCTTCAAAAGTTGGAAATCTTATTTTGCCACCTTAACATCATTTAATGGTCCGTATTTTATTAATTCATCATTCGAAAGGTCCATAGGTGGTCCCAGACAAGTTTTAAATTTCTTGGACCATATTTAGACCATGTTTGGAAGCCTAAAATAGTGGACCAATGTGATCTTGGTATGCCGCATCGCCAATTGCTTTGGTTGATATTATTGTAGGTTACCAGGGTCAAAGTACTAAGACTCGATGCAATGATGGCATGATGCATCGACTATCGCATCGATGCCATCGATGTGCTACATTGATAATAGCCTCAATACCCAATTTCAGTCATTAAATTTCCATATTTTTAAGGACAGAAGGGTCAGTTTCCCACCCCTATATAAGTCTAAAACATGGGATTTAGACCCAATTCAACAAAAATATAGGGTCTCTCTCAAGTTTCTCTCAAGAACAAGTTAGTGTATTCAATTAAGGGTTCAAATTCAATAGTCAAATTCAAGGATCTCTCTATCAATCTACGTAAAATCATACTAAGGTATGTCAAGTGTTTATTTATGGATTCCTTTCATCCATGAAGTCCAACAACCCTCTTTCAAATTATAAAACATGATATTTATATTGTGGGTTGTTTGCAACCAAGTTTATCTTGTATGATTCCTAAGTTGGAATCTTTATGTGTGTTTTTATGAAACTACTTTATCATGCAAGTTGAAATCCATGAATTGAGTTGTTTATGATGTGTAAGTTGATGATTGCACCTATGACCTAAGTTTTGCATGTAAGGGGTTTGACAAAATTCTTAAGAGGATAGAAATTGTGTATTATAGCTCAATTGTGACTCAAATAATAAATACATGCTTTACCCTTATGATCAAGAATGACTTCCATGATATTATGTATAGTATGAGTATTTGATAGAATGTTCATGAGATAAGGTTGATGAAAGTATGACGTGTCTATATGAAACTCCATCCATGTACAACATTATGATAACCATGTGCTTCATGAAATCCACAACTTATTGTATTATGAATTGTTGATATTGGTCACGTGTTCAAGAAGTGTCAAGTCTTGTCAGTTTTATGCTATCAAGTACTGGGGGTAATTGTACCCGACAATTTAGCTTTGTGCCTAGAGCCAGTGATAATTTTCTGAATACTCTCAGTCAAGCCATGATTATTAGAATTCAGTTAGTTACATGACTCAAGAAAACTCAGTAATCTCAGTACCCTCGGTAATTTCAGTAACCTTAATAATCTCAGTAATCTCAGTCAGTTATCAGATCTCAGTAGTATTTCGTCAGTCAATAGAAATTTTATGAACTCTATTCAAATCAACTGAATAATACTATCAGTAATAGTTCAGTTCAGTTTAAATCAGTTTAGTATCTCTTTAGTTGGGAGTAGGATTCAGCACCTAGTAAACCAAAGGATGGGAACTCACATATTAGCCAGTAGAGTGTGTGATCCTTAGAAGAAATCCTTGTATTCCAGAACTACACAGCCAACATAGGTTGAGATATACCCTACGATTTTAGGGATTATACACCTCATCTGAGTTTTCCAACTAGGAAGGGTTGATGAAAGATCTTTTTATCATAGAGGGTTTACTCATAGCTTGTCTTTACCCATGGCATGGTACTGACACTCTTCAAGCTAGGGTTATAGGTTGGACCTTATTAGTTTAATGTTGGGACATGTCAGTTAGATGATTACCTCCCACAGTCTCTGTTTTTGATCCAGTCTCAATAATAGAACTCAAATCAGTTCTACAATTTTTGGATTGTCAAATACAGTCTCTCAGCTTTATATGGAACTCAGCTAGTTCCATCAGAATCAGGACTATCAGACACAGTCACCCAATTAATAGTACATTAATTATCAAAATTCATGTTACCAGTATTCAGATTTTAGGACTGTCAGATATAGTCAATCAGACCAGTTCTTTATAATCAAAACTATCAGAAATAGTCATTCCCTTATTAGTAATATGAAATCAGTTCATCAGTACTCAATATACATAGTCATTCAGTATCCCAGTATTAGTACTAAAATATCTGTAAATCCACATTATCAGAATTCATGATTCATTGTTATCACGAACTCAGTTACAGTTATGTATTCATGCATGTATTCTCACTTTTATGTTATTCAGTCAGTTAGTATTGTTTATTAATATGAACCATTGCATTCAACATACCTCACTTATATACAAATACATTCAATCGTACTGTTGTATTTGTGCTATAGTATTTTATACCATAGGTTCAGAAGCACGCACTCCAGAGTATCAATAGCATTCCAATTTCAGCAGTCAGAGTCAGCAGTGAGTCCTCATCATTCAAGAATGCTATTATTTGACTATTTTATAGAAGGCTATTATTTGATTATTTTTTTTTGAAGTACTTAGTTTATTTTAGCAGATGTAGTTAGTTGGGGGATTGTCCCATCAACTCTTTATTCAGACAGCTCAGTTTTATAGGCTTTTAGACTACAGCATGTTCAGACAGTTATTTCAGTTGGTTTGGTATTGTTATACCATATTTTCTGGTATGTATTGGTATTTAACCTTATGGTCTTTCAGTTCATTTTTCCGTATTTATAATATTATTATTATTATTATCCAGTCCTTAGTTACAGATATTAGTCATGGGTTAGCTTGTTTTCCTTCAGGATTATGAGCACCGTGTAGCATTCCGAGTACTAGATTTAGGGTTTCATAGGTTCTTAGGTAGGTAAGATAGGAGATTCGTCAGGAGCTTAGCCAGGTAGCGGGTGTGGTCAATTATATGTCATTCATGCTGGACCCAGGTCTAATATGTCATACCTACTAGCCTCAAGGATAAGTCCTCAGATGTTGTTATTACAGGTATGGTTTTCGTGGGTCATTAGTCAGTTTTTCCTTTATTTGATCATGGATTCACTTATCCCTATGTGTCTGCTTATTATGCCCTATGGTTAGAGTTATCTTGGGATTATTTACCAGTCCCATTATATGTATTTACTCTCGTATGTGATTCTTTAGTAGTGGATCGAGTTTATAGATCATGTGTTGTGACTTTTCAAGAGTTTAATACTCCAACTAATTTTTTTATTAAAAATGGTAGACTTTGATACGATTCTGGGCATGGACTGATTATCCCATATCATGCGGTCTTGGATTATTTTTCCAAGATCGTTACCATAGCCATGATTGGAATACCCCTAATTGTGTGGTAGGTAACTATTATCCGCAAGTTGACATGGATTATTTATTATATATGGGCTAGGAGACTTATTTCTAGGGATTATAAATATTATCAAACTAGTTTATATTCATGACGTTAGTATGGAGTGTCCATTGCATGAATCTGTTCTTATAGTTTGTAAGTTTTCTGATGTTTTCCCTTTCTATATACTTGGTCTTCCTCTTGAGTTTGATACTAAGTTTGTTATTGATCTTGAGTTGGGAACCTGACGTATTTCAATGGCACTTTTCCATATGGCTCCTACCAAGCTTAAGGAGCTAAATTCTCAACTTTATGATCTTTTTAGTAAGGGTTTCTGTAAACCGAGTGTGTCGCATTGGGTAGCTCCTATCTTATTCATGAAGAAGAAAAATGGTTCATTGTGAATGTGCATTGATTATAGAAAGCTTAATAAGGTGATGGTAATGAATTTGTATTGTATGCCTTGCATTAATGACTAGTTTGACCAACTTCAGGGAGCATTAGTGTTCTCTAAGATTGACCTGAGGTTCAATTACCATTAGTTAAGGATTCAAGATGAGATATCCCAAAGACAGCCTTTAGGACCCGTTATGGCCATTATGATTTTCTACTGATGTCTTCTGGATTGACTAATGCCCCATCTGTGTTCATGGATTGGATAAATTATGTAATTACACCTTATTTTGATTCTTTTCCGATTGTGTTCATCAATGACATCGTTGTGTATTTGATAACTAGAGAGAAGTATATGTAGTATTTGAGGATTGTACTCCAAACTTTATGATATCATAGGCTTTTTCCCAAATTCTCCATGAGTGAGTTTTGGCTTGAGTTAGTGTCATTCCTTGGACATAGTGTCTAGGGGTAGTATTATGGTAGATATAGTTGAGATTGAGTCTATTCATGATTGGGCCAGGCTTGCATCTCCAATTGAGGTTAGTAGCTACATTGGTTTGTCTGGTTACTATAGGGAGTTTTTTGAGGAGTTTTCTTACTATTGTAGCATCGATGACGAGATTGACTCAGAAGGATGTTTCTTTCCAATTGTCCGAGGAGCGCGAGTCAAGCTTTAGAAAGCTTAAAATATATCTCACTTTAGCTCCTATATTAGTTATTTTTATTGGGGTTGAGGGACTCATCATATATTGTGATGGTTTAGGTGTTGGTTTGGGTTGTGTGTTAATACAGCAGGATCAATTTATTGCTTATGCTTCAAAGCAGCTAAAGTTACATGAGTGCAACTACCCAACTCATGATTTGGAGTTGACAATGGTAGTTTTCTTGCTTAAGATTTATATGCATTATGTTTATGACATGCATTATGAGATTTTCATGTATCACCATAGTCTTCAGCATCCTATGACCCAGAGAGAGCTTAATTCTAGGCAACATAGATAGATGGAGTTTCTTAAGGATTATGACATCTCTATTTTACGCCATCCCAGCAAGGCGAACATGGCAGGGAACTCTTTGAGCTGGACAATAGTGATTATGGGTAGCTTGTCTTCTATTTCAGTTTCTCAGAGATTGTTTACACAGTACATCTGGTCCTTAGCTAACTTAATGGTACAACTTGATATTTTAGAGTCGATAATTTGAGGATATGAGACTCCGTATCATCTGTGATCAATTTTGAGTGGTGAAAACAAAAGGACTATCATAGATTCTGAGAGTGTTTTGATATTTGATGGTTGATTATGTTTTGAGAGTTGGAGACTTGATTCAATCAATTTTGCATGAGGCTCACAGCTCCAGATATTCAATTCAGCTAGATACAACTAAGATGTATAGAGATTTGAGGCAACATTATTGGTGGAGTGGTATTAGGAGATATGTGGTGAAATTTGAAGCTTATTGTCTATGTTGTTAAAAGGTGAAGGATGAGCATCAGAGACATGGTGGCTTAATTCAAAGATAACCCATTCTTGAGCGGAAGTGAGACCGGATTACCAAGGACTTTGTTATTGGTTTTCCTCGCACTTCCTTTGGTTTTGATGGTATTTAGGTCATTGTGGATTGGTTGACCAAGTCGACACATTTCATTCATATTCAATATCTTTTAGTGCCAAGAGGTTAGCTCATATCTATGTTTGTATGATAGTCCATTTGCATGGTTTGTGTATATCTATTATTTTAGACTGGGGTTTGGTGTTCACTTCTAGATTTTACAGAACTTTTCAGGAAGATTTGGGTACTTAGGTAGATTTTAGCACAGCCTTCCACCCTCATACTGATAAGCAATCAGAGTGGACTATTCAGGTTCTTGGGGATATGCTCATAGCCTATATTATGGATTTTGGATATCAGTATGATCAACAGTTGGCTTTGGTAGAGTTCGTGTACAATAATATATGCCATTTGAGTATTAAGATGGCGCCATTTAAAGCCTTTAGGGTATATGATTTAGTTCTCCTATTGGTTGGTTTGAGACCTCCAAGATTAGATCCCATAGTACTGACTAGCTTCAGGAGTTGTTGGATAGGGTCAGGGTAATTTAGGATAGGTTGAGGGTTGTTAAGAGTAAGCAGAAGGCTTATGCAGACCATAACTTTATTCCTTGAGATTTGGAGATAGTGACCGGGTATTCCTCTATGTATCACCTATGAAGGGTATGATGAGGTTTGGGAAGAAAGAAGAGTGCCACCCTAAATATATTGGATTCTTTGTGATCCTTCGTACAGTTAGTGAGGAGGCATATGAGCTATCCTTGCCCCCTAGATTTTCTACTTTCCATCTTATTTTCCATGTTTTTATGTTGCAGCAATACATTCCATATGCATCCCATGAGCTCAGATGGGACTCGATTTGGTTGGATGAACGGTTGACCTTAGTGGAGGAGCCTGTGTTCATTTTTCCCAACAATGTCAAGCAGGTGCGCTCTAGAGACATTCCAGTAGTTAAGGTTGTGTGGATGAACATACTAGAAGAGGCTACTTGGGAGATAGAGAGATAAATACGGACCTAGTATCCTTACATGTTCGAGGCATCAGGTACAACCTAACCCTTTATTTTTGCATATGAAAGTTCTTTTAGTAGTGGATATTGTAATTACCCGGCAAGTCATATTTAGAATTTCTGCTCATTTTTTTATTTAGAAATTTTCTATTGCTTCTCCAAGTCATTTATGACCTTTTAGAGCTAACAACTTAGTTACAGGGAAGTTCGTTTGATTTTTAGTGTCAATTTCCTGCTTTGAAGACTTCGCTAGTTAATAATGTCTAAGGGGAAAAACTTCAGCCAAACGACCTCGTATGCCGATTCTAACTATTTCAACAGTTCTAGAATGTCAAGTTTAGTATAGGAATACCCTTGGTCTGGGTCCCAAGTCTCCCAAACTCATTTTGGGCCATTGGCTGAAAGTTAAGAAAAATGGCAGGAGGGTGTGTGATCAACTTTTAATTGAAACAACTTCAAATGGAAATTTTGATTGTGCTATTGAGTCTGAAGTATTAAATTTGATAATGTATCATAGTTCATTACATATACAGGGTTCTAGATAAATCTTAAGGGGTCAATGGAAACTCAAAATAATTTTGATAATGTATCATAGTTCATTACATATACAAGATTCCAAATGAATCTCGAGGTGTCGATGGAGACTCAAAATAATTTTTAATCTTGAGCTAGAACTGGTGCATTTTCTTAAGCTACTACGTCACTTAAGCGAAGGATGTTTAAGTGGCTAACCAGTCTCTTAAGTGACCGGCTGGTACCAATTAAGTGATGCGTTTGTCACTTAAACGATGGCCATTCTAGCGACCTTTGTGCAGGGTTCAGAAAGTATCGCTAAAGAAACACTTGGTCACGTCAGTGATGACCTCTTAAGAGACTCAGTTTCCTCTTATAAAACACTGATAATGCTCAACTTACACCATTATTTTGCTGCAAGACAGTCTTTGTCAATATAAACCCAACAAAAGTTGAGGTCATATCCACAATGAGTGCAAACTCATTTTCAAATCCTCTGTATGTTGAAAGTTAACTAGGAGTTAACCATAATTTAAACTACAATAACCCATGAAATTATTTGGGGATATGAATTTACACGTTTGTTGAATAAAATTTTACAACAACGCTAATATAAGAGCAAACAAGTTTTGAGCAAAACCAATAGAGATATTTTCTTTGGGTTATGCCATTCTATGGGTAATTCATGTACAGTTAGTTAAAAAGTAGTCCCAACATTAGTTAATGAGTCTAGGGTAGGATAGGTTTAACGGTTTTGGTGCTAGTCTTTCAACAAAACACCAAAATTTCAATCAAGAATTCTTTCGAACACCTCATGAGTGTGACGAATTCATCAACCCAATACCTCACTTTGGCATCCCTATTTCTAAGATAATCCCTATGAATATAGAAAATCCATATAACATCCATATTTTTAAGAAAATGTTAAGGAAGAAACTAAAATCAATTTGTTGTTTACACTCACTCATCACCCACAACCCTTT
This sequence comes from Capsicum annuum, assembly GCF_002878395.1. Classification (NCBI taxonomy): domain Eukaryota; kingdom Viridiplantae; phylum Streptophyta; class Magnoliopsida; order Solanales; family Solanaceae; genus Capsicum; species Capsicum annuum. The sequence continues at coordinate 167,374,559 of NC_061117.1, forward strand.
TTCAAGGATAATGCGGGATCCAGGTAAATTGGGGATTTCACCAACAATTATCACTTCACACATTGAGTAATAGTAAAACCCAACACCATTAACTATGAATTTATACTACTAATCAAGACCCATACACATTAACACCCTATTCAAGAATAACCCCAAGACAAGAATTTAGCTACTCATGAGATTTGAGGAAATAGATATTCCTAAATTAACATTCAATGCTTCCACTAAAACTAAAAGCAAGAGTAATCCACACTTCAATCACAAAAATAACTAAATTGAGAATGTATTACACTTGTACTTTTCCAAAATTAAAATGGTTTTTCTCTCAAAAAATTGGAAATTGGATGAAATATGTCTCAATTGTGCAAAGATTTTGCTTTTAAGATTTGGGTTTTTTCTCAGTGAATTCACGATTTTTCCCTTGGAGATTTTCCTGCTTCACCGCAATCATACTCTATTTACAGCAATTGTGATTTCCTCAATCATGATGATCCACTTACGATCATTGTAAGTTTACTTGGCTTTGATTGGTCGCGATTGCGACTCTTAGGCCGCAATTACGTTACCTGAGGTTCAATTGCTGCTCTTGCTTTCCCGCTTATGCAATCACTTAGCTTTTTTTCTTCCCTTTTCAACTTAACTTCACTCTTTTTATTCCAATCACCTGCAAACATGGAAATCATGGGATTTAATACATTTAAATAAAGAATTGGCCTTATATCTACAATCATTTCATCATAGGGTGCACAAATTTGGATGTAAATAAGTGGCAAACTTGCAACTCATCAACACCTCCAACTTAAAACGTTGCTTGTCCTTAAGTAACACTACTCCATATTCAATACTACTCAATTATAAGCCCATTCATTCAACCAAATGATAACAATGACTCTGAACTCAATAAGCACCAATAATTATCCCTCAAGCATAGGAAAAGCTATTCGCATAACTCGCCTCAAAATTCAATTACACTTTTCATGGATGGAAAATACTTTTAAGAACAACCAAGAAACAACCACTAAATCTCTAGAAGTGAATCCCTATCAATATCGACTCAACTACATTCCTTTGCCTCATTTTCAGGAGATAAAAATGTAACCCTCCTCAATTAGTTTACATGCCTCCTCGGGAAGGGAAGTCCCACACACCAAAGTATCTATTATGTAACAAGTGACTAAAGTGCAAGAACTTACTCTCACAAAGAATCTCTCAATGCAAACAAGTATCATGCCATATGATTGCCCTTATTTTCAATCGCCACTAACTTGAAGACATTTGGTTGGAGATCTTGAAGAACTTTTTCAAGCTTATAATATAGGCTTGGGAAAGGGTAGGATAAACATTTGGGATCAAAGTGACTACACCCTTCTTGAACTCTACATAACACACTATTCAATTAGACTTAGGTTCATGGGCCACTTTATTTCCTTCTAACTCAAACATATGCTTACTTTTGCTAACTTGATTAACCCATCTTTTGAAAGCATTTTTTTCTCATCTCTTTTCTTTGTACAATTCATGCATTTCTTCTCTTTATTGAATCCTTTTTTTTCTATTTATTTGTTCTCATTTTTAGCACTTAGGCAGTCACATACAATCCTATGGACCAAAGTTACCCCTTCCAAGATGCACCACCCCCAGCTTAAGCCTTTAGCCTCAAGTTGCACTTTCAAGATCAAAGAAGGTAGAGTTCAAAAGAGGGATAAAAATCAAATGACTCATGGCTTGTAATGTGGTTGCCAGAGAAAGGTTCAAAGGGTCAAAGTGGGTGACTAGAAATACAATCTATGTATGGGTAGGCTTTTTAGGTTAAAGTAGATTTCCATGTTCATAAAGAAGGCCTAAGATAATTTCACCAACCATGCATAATCAAGATTAGTTTTTAGAGACTAATAGGGCAAGTTCTAGATGACACAAGCATGAGAATTAAATTACTAAGCTCACCACATATGGCATGCAAACTAATCAAGGGGGATTAATTGTGTTTCCTACTAGAGACAAAATGAGCTATTTTCCACACACTACCAACTAAAGACTTTTGAGTCACAAAAATAAAAAGGTGTTGTTACAAAATCATTCATGCTTATGCCCTTGATTTTCACAAAAAGAATTTTGGACGGAGGGGGATACTTGTTTCGTATTTTCACTGCACAAGATTTGATATTTTTAGCACCAAATCAAGTCGTTATCTCATATTTTGTCTCTCACAAGGGCAAACCATATGGCTACTCAGACTTCACTATAGGCATAAGGTCAATCCCAAATCTATAATGCCATAGGTACTCAAACTTCCCCTACATCTATAGCTAAAAAACATGATAAACACTTGATTTTTCCCGTAAGTATGTAGTCACTCAATCTATCATGTGGAAAGGATCATCCAACAGCATTATTATAACAAGATAAAAATATAAGAATAGAAACAAATCAACAAAATTAAAACAAGTGACTAATCCATCAAAAGTAGGCACCATCAGGGTGCCCAATATTACAACCCAAAATAAAAATAGCATCATCAAAATAAACATAAAATTATCCAAATAATAAATATCAAATCAAATATAAAATGAAATACAGTGATTGGCACCCTTACTAAAAAATTGTGATCTCCTTACTACATATCAATAAAGCATAGAAAGAGTAAAAGGGGCTCTCTGTATCTGTATCAAATGCTAGTGTAATTCGCCGCCTCCTTATCATCCTCAGCATTATTAGAGTCTGACCACGTAGCTAGGACCTCATCCTCAGAATCTTCCTCGGAAGAAGGAATTCTATCTTTAAGCTTCAGGACCTTCCACATGCCCTTTATCGCTTCCATATATGAGATAATAATTTATCTCTCTTCTTCTCCCTCTTTTTCATCATATTATGAGAATACCATAGCTCCTTATGTGACTATGCTAAGGATATGTAGGCCCTCTCAAGCCTAGAAATGGTGTCCTTCTACTCCTTCTAGTCTACTAGAAACTACTTATAGTTAGTCTATGGAACATATGAGTGGCGAGTGGTAGAAGGACCTCCCGACCCCCTGGAAAGCCCAGACACGAGCTCTTTGATTGCTCTCACCTCACTTGATATCTCAACAAATATCCCTATTGTGTATGGACTGTATGAGTTCATACTAACATCTATTAACTTGCCCAAGTTGATCTTCCTCTTCTTATTTTCTCTAGTGTGCCCTCACCCCAAATTTTAAAAGGTTAAATAGGGTTCTTTGAGCATCCTAAGTTTCTCAGATGTACTCTTTAACCCCAGCTCTCCTGCATAACTCTTTGATCAAAGAAGGGAACAGAGAAGGGAGCACTCTAGTCTTGAAATACCACATGTCGGAGAGCACAATAAGACCATCATTCAAAGGTATGTTGTCCAAGATGCACACAACTATATGGGCTCCCTATCTGGGAGAAAGGTCATGTTAGTGTATGGGGAAACCCATCTACAAATGATAGCCAACCAAATCCTAGCCTCAGTGGTAAAATCACAATGATATCCCCATCTTTATGGAAGCCTACAGGACTTCTCTTCTAGTATAAAGCTTCTCAACTAGCCATATCCCTGGTTCACAACCCTTTTCCTTAAATTTTGTCATGTCAGTATTCGGTAGCCCATATATGTCATTGATTTGTTTGGCCCAAAAGTGAATATTATTTCCTTTGATTCCTATTGCTGGATCGGAGAAAGATACTACACTAAGGTTATCATAGAACTCCCTCATCCAATGATTATTTGCCTAGCATGGATCCAGGGCAAAGCATCTCCACCCGGTGGCCACAAATCTAACATGAAATGCGGGGAGCTAGTCTGGCACCTTGTCCAAACAAATGCCTCACTTCCGGAGTAGCTTTCTCTTGGGTAGGTCAGCATAGTACAGGGTTTGGCGCTCAAGGGCCATGAAGCTAGTTTGGTCGTACTCAGCCATCTTTAGCTTTAAGAATAAAAAAAAAACCACCACAACATTAAACATCAATATCACCATGTGAAAACCATGCTATGGACTTAGTTAAGATAAAGATATGGTTCCTTGGTGACATTTGGGCTAAAACTGAGAATTTAGAGTTTTTGATTGGGCTACCTCACGACCCTCAGATATCGCGATTGCGGGACACTAAACTGTAATTGTGCTTCTGCGATCGCAATTAGGTGACCCGCAAATCGCAATACTTGAGGTTGTTGGCCAAGAACTATCATGCCCCAAAAAATCCCATTTTATACCCCAATCTATGTTCATAACTAACTATTGACATTGGGAATAAGAAACATTATCCCTAGTACTTAATTATGCCCTTAAAACAAAGAAAACTAATAAGGAATTCATTCAATCATTTCTCCGAACACTTTGTATGCACATGTTATTCCTATAAATTGTGAACAATTTTAAGTACTCAAAACTTCCCCATTAATGCACACACCGATAACACCAACCAACATATGAAACAACCATAACTAAACTCAAGATTTGGCATACAAATCATAATTTTAGGTAATTTCCTTAAACAATCATTCTAGGCCCATAAATATGCATTCAAAAAGGGGATTAGATAACATACCAAATAAGGAGATGCAGAGAGGATGCAATGCACTATTGGATTCTCTTATCATAAATAAAACGGTTGCAATTTGAGAGTAATTGAAGAGGAAGTATGATTAAAGTGTTGGGTGACTGAGCGTTCTTTAAAATCGCCTCGACCATGATTGCAGTCAAAGTTTTACAATCATGGTAACACAGAGTTTGAAATAGCATTAACACGGTGATTGTGATCATGTTAATCAAGGCCAGTTCTTCTCCCCTGTTTTCAACTACTCAGCCAACAACAGAATTTCTCCACTTTTTCCCTTACTCAAAATCATTCAAATTCACCCTTTTGATTTGTAACACCCCAAGAACCCATCCTGAGATGTCACACGGTGCTTAAGGTCACACATGGCCCCAAGCTAACCTCTAAGCCTGTCATCACTTTCAGAACTCACTATAACGCAAATCATGCTAAGATAAAGAGGAATAACCATGTCATGAACATACTGCGATACAAAGTAATAGTGCTCTGTACAATCAAAACACTGAAGTTTTGTACATACTGGTACTCTAGCCTAACAAAGCGTCTACTAGACAAGTCTGATGAGTCATTAGGACAGATCCCCAACTGACTCGTACTGAACTGAAAATAAATAACCATCTATTGACAAGACAAAACCGAAAATATAGGTCCTCGTCCCATGAGGACTCACCAACTGCAGAAGTGTAGAGGAAGGTACTCAAAGATCACTATCGCTGCTGAGACTGAGCACCTGAACCTATATCACAAGGAATATAGAATACAAAAGGGTATAGGGGTCAGTACTTAGGAATGTACTGAGTATGTAGGGGTGGATGCAACATTTTAAATAATATCATAAATGTATGAGAAATCATGAATGCTGACAATAATAACTATCTTCGCTTGAATTATCTGAAACATTATTTCCATAAATCATCAGTAATGACACGTGTTTCATAAATCACATAAATCATTTAACTCAACTCAAACTCTTTAACTCGTGACTTAGAGTGACTTGGTAACTCAAGAGATTTATATCATTATGGACGTGGGAGTTTCTTATAATCGATATAACTACACCATGTAAGCCTTATGGAGTTCAACGTTTTGCCCTTCTAAGGAAGGATCCCCACATTGGCAGGGGTGTTGTACTCTTTCCAGGGAGTACAACCTCAATCTCAATATCATAATATCATACTCAGATTTTGGCCCACAATCATCAACATCAATCCCAAAGTGTCACGTAGTTTCGGGGAAATACCAAAATTCTCGCTTAATGCTAAATACTCCTCCCAAACTCAGCTCAGAACGCATTAGGAAATTCACCTTAAACAATATCAACTCATGGGTCTATCATAAAAGACCAAAACATAAATATATATCTCATCTGTAAATCATAAGCATCTTGTTGATTCCTAACTCGACTCAACTCAACACAATCATTCTCAACATCAAGTACATTTACTTATCAAATCATTTCAAATATCAAAAACTTCAAGGAAACATCATAGGACCGTTCTTGACTTTCAATCTCAATATCTATATAAATTCAATAGTCAAATTTCTCATAGAAAGGCATAACTCATGGCACTTGACTTAAATCACTTAAAAATCATCAATACATAATGACAATATACAACTCATGGAATAAATTCTAAATTTAAGAAACATGATGGTGAAATAATCATAAATATCAAACTTATTCAACTTAAATCTCATAAATTATAACTAAAGAAATTTAGGTGTAACCTCACTTGCAAAATCGTGTAAATCAATAATAGAAAGTAAATCTTTAGGCACAAGAACGAAAGGAGTGTTCTTGTTCAAGCCCCACATACTTTAGATTTTGATTTTGAAGATATAGAAACTTGCGTGAAACTTCATTCTCACACTTTTAGACAAAGACCTTGTTGCCTTTGACTTGAGGAACCTAGTTCTTGAACAACTTGAAGAAATTTATGGGAGATTTCTTGAATTTCTTGGAGATGATTTGATTTTTGGGTTTGGAAGAAACCCTAGGTTTCTAGAGAATTCTTGAAGAAAATTTGGAGAGAAATGGAGAGAAATGATCTTATCTTCTCTACACAGATATATATATATATATACACATAAGTCCCCAAGGAGTGGAAATGACCAAGATGCCCTTTTGAAAAAAAGTTGAAAATTATAGATCGGGGTCTGTGACGGTCGATCTGATGGTTCGTCAGATTAGCTGACGGTTTACCGGTTCGTCCGTCACTCGAGTATAAAAACTAGAATGTTCTGCCTCAGAGTGACAGTTGAAATGATGGTCCATCAGAGGGATTGACAGTCTACCATATCGGCCATCACTTAGGACTCAGGAATGGGACATTCTACCTTAGTCTGACGGACACCTTGACGGTCCTTCAACTTTCTAATGGTCCACCACTTTGACCGTCCCAGGACATCCCTAAAAGGGAGCTACTGTCTTAGCTTGATGGCACACTTGACGGTCCAGCAAGGACCTGACGGTCCACCAGGTCGACTATCAAACCTAGGCGATCCGATAGCATTTAGTAAAATGGCCATAACTCACTCATCCGATGTCGGATTTCAATGAAACTAGTATCGATGGAAAGCTTATTCAATGCTCTACATGACAAAAAGACTTTGGAAGTCATACATATCCAATCAAAAAGACAAATTTAGGCTTAAGGAATGATCAGGGTATTATAATAGCTCCTCCTTGGAAACATTCGTCCTTAAATGTGGCTAGATAGGCCAAGAACAAGAGAAAATGAGGACGCACAGCTGGAACTACTCAAATAAAAGGGCTCACTTTACTCTAATACTCGTGGGTACTTTACCAAATGCACGAATCACAGAGGGAATAACCACATAGCTGAATGCATTAGATTAGGAGAAAACTGAATTAAGAGAATAGTACCTTCGGCTTGATTTGAACTCACGGGGAAAAGATGAGGGTACTTGACTTGCATATCTGCTTCTGCTTCCCACGTAACACTCTCGACTGATTGATTTCACCACAGAACTTTAACCAAGGGAACTTCCTTATTTCTTAATCTACGAACTTGATAATCTAGGATAGCGACCGGAATTTTGTCATAAGAAAGACTATCCTGAACATCACAACTATCCGATGGATCAACAACAACAGAGTCTCCAATGTGCTTCTTGAGCATAGAGACATGAAATACAGGATGGACAGCTGACAACTCTGTAGACAACTCAATCTCATAAGTTCTTTTCCTGACACGATTCAAAACTCTATAAGGTCCAACGTATCTAGGACTAAGTTTCCCTTTCTTTCCAAATATTTTCACCCCTTTCATGGGTAAAATTTCCAAATAAACCCAATCACCAACTTTAAATTCAAGAGCTCTTCTTCTCACATCTGCATACGACTTCTGATGGCTCTGGGCTATCTTCAATCTCTCCTGAATCAACTTAACATTCTCTATAGCCTCAAACACAGCATCGAGTTCAATCTTGCCCACTTCAAACCAACCTATGGGTGATCTATATCTTCTCCCATACAAAGCTTTAAACGGAGCCATTTCTATACTAGCATGAAAACTATTATTGTAGGCAAATTCATTCAATGACAAATATTCATCCCAACTTCCCTTGGAATCAAGAACACAAGCCCTTAATATGTCCTCCAAAGTATGAATAGTCTTCTCGGCCTGACCGTCTGTCTGCGGATGAAAAGCGGAGATAAGATAAACTTGGGTGCCAATACCTTTCTGTAAGGCCCTCCAAAAATGAGAAGAAAACTGAGTACCTCTATCAGAGATGATAGACAATGGAACTCCATGCAACCTGACTAACTCTCGAATATACAACTTAGCATAGTCCTCAGCGGTGAAAGATGTATGTAATGGCAGGAAATGTGTGAACTTAGTCAACCTGTCTACAACAACCCAAATCAAATCATGGTGACGGCGAGAAGGAGGTAAACCAGTCACAAAATCGATATTCACTTCCTCCCACTTCCAAATAGGGATACTAAATTCTTGCATCATACTATCGGGTCTCTGGTGCTTTATATTTACCTGCTGGAAAGTTGCGCACTTCTCTACGAACTTCACTATATCCTTTTTCATACCAATCCACCAATAAATCTCCCAAAAATCATGGTACATCTTGGTGGCACCAGGATAAATAGAATACCACGCGCTATGTGCCTCAGCCATAATCCTCTGCCTCAAATTATCAACATCAGGTACACACAACCTATTCTGAAATCTCAATACACCATATCCCCCTTAGGAGAAAACTTTCACTTTTTGGTCTTTGACGGAAGCTTTTAATTTGGCCAAACGGAAATCCATATCCTGCTTCTCTTTCACTTTCGAAACCCGGGAAGATTCGAAGCTTCTCTGAACCCAAACACTACCCTCAGCTGAATCGAGCAATCTGACACCTAAAATAGCCAAACGATGCACTTTGTGTACCAACTCCTTCTTATCTTCCTCAAAATGTGCTACACTACCCATGGACGATCTGCTAAGGAAATCCGCCACTATATTGGCCTTGCCCGGGTGATATAACACACTCATATCATAGTCCTTCAGAAATTCTAACCATCGCCTCTATCGAAGATTCAATTCTATCTGAGTAAACACATACTGCAAACTCTTGTGATCCATAAAGACATCAATATGAACACCATATAGATAGTGTCTCCAAATTTTCAAAGCAAAAACCACTGCAGCTAACTCAAGGTCATGGGTCGGATAATTCTTCTTATAAGGTTTCAACTGTCGGGAGGCATAATCTATAACCTTACCCTTCTATATCAACACAAAACCCAAACCAACTCTAGAAGAATCACAATACACCATAAAATCATCTTCACCATTGGGTAGGGTCATCAAAGGGGCTGAAGTGAGTCGAGTCTTTAACTTCTGAAAACTCTTCTCGCAAGAATTTAACCACTGGAATTTAACTTTATTTTGGGTTAACTAGGTCAAAAGAGTAGCAATGGAAAAGAAACCTTTGAAGAAATTACGGTCGTAGCCAGCTAGACCCAGGAAACTCCTAATATCAGATGGGGAAATTGGGCTAGGCCAACTTTTCACAGCTTCTACCTTTTGAGGTCAACTAGAATACCTTTAGAAGAAACAATATGACCCAGAAAAGCAACTGACTGAAGGTAAAATTCACACTTGTTAAATTTAGCAAACAACCGCTGATTTCTAAGGGTCTGTAAAACAATTCGGAGATGATTTGCATGGTCATTCTCACTTTGGGAGTACACAAGAATATCATCTATGAACACAATAACAAACATATCCAAGTATGGTCTAAACACCCAATTCATGAGGTTCATAAAAGCTGCTGGGGCATTATTTAATCCGAAGGACGTGACCAAGAATTCAAAATGATCATAACGAGTAGAGAAAGTTGTCTTCGAAATGTCACACTCTCTGACTTTAAGTTGGTGATAACCGGATCTCAAATCTATTTTTGAGAAATAACTGGCACCTTACAGCTAATCAAACAAGTCATCAATTCTAGGAAGAGGATATTTGTTCTTGACTGTGACTTTGTTGAGCTGACGATAGTCAATGCACATGCGTAATGAACCATCTTTCTTTTGCACGAATAAAATGGGTGCACCCCAGGGAGACACACTAGGCCTTATAAAACCCTTATCAAGAAGATCTTTGAGTTGCTCTTTTAACTCTGTAAGTTCTGCAGGGGACATATGATATAGAGGAATAGAAATTAGCTGTGTATTAAGGAGAAGATCAATTCCGAATTCTATCTCTCTATCAGGAGGTACCCCTGGGAGATTTTCTGGGAAAATATCAGAAAACTCATTAACGACACTAAAAGATTAAATAGTTGGAGTCTCAGACTTAGTATCTTTAACTCAAACCAAATGATAGATACAACCTTTGGAAATCAACTTCCTAGCTTTAAGATAAGATATGAAATGACTTTTAGGAGACACTGAATTTTTGGACCACTCAAAAGCTGGCTTATTAGGAAACTGAAATTTGACTACACGGGTACGACAGTCTATAGACGCATAGCAAGAGTAAAGCCAATTCATACCTAAAATAATGTCAAAATCAACCATGTCTATCTCAATCAAATCTGCAAACATGACACTGTGAAGGATAGTGATAGAAAAATTTTTATGTACTTTCTTGGTAATAGCCGATTCACCCATGGGTGAGAGACTAGGAAAGGCTCAAGGATCTTTTTAGCACAGATTTTAAAATTCACAGCCAGTAACGGAGTCACATAAGAAAGACTTAACCTAGGGTCCATCAATACATACACATCAAAATGAAATACACGGAGTGTACTAGTTACAACATCTGGTGAATCATCTTGCTTCTGGTGGGGTGGTATAGAATAAAAGTGATTCTGGCACTGACCGCCGGCAGTACTAGATGAGGCACCCTGAGGAGGAGTAGGATAAAATACAGGGGCTAGAGCACTAATAGTCTGACTTTGAGGACGAACATCTTGACTCCCCTATCTAGCATATGAGAAATCCCTAAACCTATGGCCCATCGTACCACAACCAAAACAACCTCTCTGATCGAATAAGCACTCATCCGGATGGTCCCTACCATACTTCAGGCATGGGGAGGACGAAGTCTGTTACTCACACTATCCTGGGACCTGGACATGGTAGGCCTATTACCCTGCTCCGGCCTCATTTTGAATGTAGAAGTACTGGCTGATGAAGGTGATGGCATAAGAGAATGGCTCTGGAACTGAGGGCAGATCCTACTAGAAAATCTAGTCTGACTATACCCCTGCTGCTCAGATCTAACTCTCTTATTTTCTCTCACTCTCTCTCTTCACTTTATCTGCTTTAATTTGCTGAGCATGAATCATTAGTCTTGAAAGGTCCATGTCCCTATTAAGCATAGTGGACCTACACTTTTTCATAACATAACTAGATACACCAGCCAAGAACTTACTCATACTAGTTCTAGAATCATCCATCATACCAGGAGCATATTTAGATAACTGGTTAAACTTATGGAAATACTTCTTAACTATCATGGAGCCCTATCTCAAGTTCATAAATTCTTCTAATTTAGCTTCCCTCAGCTCCGGGGGAAAGAAACTATCTAAGAAGGCATCCTAAAATAATTGCCTAGTCATAGGAGCATCATTCTACCTTTTATTTTTCCACCATATCTCTACCCAATCATAAGCAACATCTTTCATTTAATAGGCAGCCAATTCAACACTCTCCTCCTCAGCCACGTGCATAATCTGAGTGATCTTTCTCACTTCATCTAAATACATTTGCGAGTCCTCACTTACTTTCAACCCATAGAACTCAGGTAGATTCATTTGCATAAAGTCACAAACCCAGGCTACAACAGAATTATTCCCTTACGAAGGTGGAATAGTAGCCTAGGTGTTGGCCTGAGCATTGGTGGTGACCGCTTGGGCTAGCGCTTGGAAAGCTACCCAGAATTCCACGTGGGACAGTATCTCACCTAAAAGATCAATGGGTTAAAATCGTTCGTTGTTTCTGTGAGCCCTATGAGGAGGCACTTTATATCATAAGAGAGCATGAATTAGCAGAAGAGAGAAATAGTCATAGGCATGATAGACTCTTGAAAGAAAGAAACAACTTTTCCTAAAATGCCCCGTAGCCTCTTGGTCATAGATATGGCGTGCTATACACCAATGATCAAGACTCTACTCAACGTGGCTTGTCAGACTCCCTAGGACTCCTCAAACCTTAGGCTCTGATACCAAGCTTGTAACGCCCCAAGAACCCATCCCGAGATGTCACACGGTTCTTAAGGTCACACGTGGCCCCAATCTAACCCTCTGAGCCTATCATTACTTTCAAAACTCAGTATAATGCAAATCATGCTAAGATAAAAAGGAATAACCATGTCATGAACTTACTGCGATACGAAGTAATAGTGCTCTGTACAATCAAAACACTGAAGTTCTATACATACTAGTACTTTATCCTGACAAAGCCTTTACTATACAAGTCAGATAAGCCATTGGGACAGATCCCTAACTGACTCGTACTAAACTAAAAATAAATAACCATCTATTGATAAGACAAAATTGTAAATATAGGTCCTCAACCCATGAGGACTCACGAACTGCAGAAGTGTAGAGAAAGGTACTCAAAGATCATTGTCGGTGCTGAGACTGAGCACTTAAACCTATATCACGAGGAATATAGAATACAAAAGAGTATGGGGGTTAGTACTTGGGAATTTACTGAGTATGTAGGGGTGGATGCAACATTTTAAATAATATCATAAATGTATGACAAATCATACATGCTGACAATAATAACTATCTTCGGTTGAATTATCTGAAACATTATTTCAATAAATCATAAGTAATGACACGTGTTTCATAAATCTCATAAATCATTTAACTCAACTCAAACTCTTTAACTCGTGAGTAAGAGTGACTCGGTAACTCAAGAGATTTATATCATTATGGACATGAGAGTTTCTTATAACCGACATAACTACACCATGTGAGCCTCATGGAGTCCAACGTTTTGCCCTTCTAAGGAGGTATCCCCACATTGGTAGGGGTGTTGTACTCTTTCCAGTGAGTACAACCTCAATCTCAATATCATAATCTCATACTCGGCCTTTGGCCCACAATCATCAACATCAATCCTATGGTGGAAAGTAGTTTCGAGGAAATACCAAATTTCCTGCTCGGTGCTAAATACTCCTCCCAGACATAGCTCAGAACGCGTTAGGAAATCTACCTTAATCAATATCAACTTATGGGTCTATCATATAATACCAAAACATAAATATATATCTCATCTGTAAATCATAAACATCTTGTGGATTCCTAACTTGACTCAACTAAACACAATCATTCTCAACATCCAGTACATTTGCTTATCAAATCATTTCAAATATCAAAAACTTCAAGGAAACATCATCGGACTCGTTCTTGACTTTCAATCTCAATATCTATATAAATTCAATAGTAAAATTTCTCATGGAAAGGTATAACTCATGGAACTTGACTTAAATCGCTTAAAAATCATCAATACATAATGACAATATACAACTCATGGAATAAATTCTCAATTTAAGAAACATGATAGTGAAATAATTATAAATATCAAACTTATTCAACCTAAATCTCATAAATCATAACTAAATAAATTTGAGTGTAACCCCACTTGCAAAATCATGTAAATAAATAATAGAAAGTAAATCTTTAGGCACAAGAACGAAAGGAGTGTTCTTGTTCAGGCCCCACATACCTTAGATTTTGATTTTGAAGATATAGAAACTTACTTGAAACTTTTTTCTCACACTTTTAGTCCAAGACCTTGTTTCCTTTTACTTGAGGAACCTAGTTCTTGAACAAATTGAAGAAATTTATGGGAGATTTCTTGAATTTCTTGAAGATGATTTGATTTTTGGGTTTGGAAGAAACCCTAGGTTTCTAGAGAATTCTTGAAAAAAAAAATTGGAGAGAAATGGAGAGAAATGATCTTCTCTTATCTACATATATATATATATATATATATATATATATAAGGCCACAAGGAGCGGAAATGACCAAGATGCCATTTTGAAAAAAGTTGAAAATTCCAGATCGGGTCCTGTAACGGTCGATCTGAAGGTCCGTCAGATTAGCACTAGGTCGTTCGCCACTCGAGTGTGTCCAAATTGGAATTTTCTTCCTCAGAGTGACGATTGAAGTGACAGTACGTTAGAGGGACTAACGATCCACTATATCGTTCGTTACTCGGGGCTCAGGAATGGGACATTCTGCCTCGGTCTGATGGACACCTTGATGATCCATTAACTTTGTGATGGTCCACCACTTTGACCATCACACGACATCCCAAAAAGGGAGCTACTGCCTTATCTTGACGATAAACTTGATGGTCCACCAAGGACCTAACGGTCCACCAGGTCGACCATCAAACCTGGGTGATCTGATAGCATTTAATAAAACGGCCATAACTCACTCATCCGATGTCGGATTTCGATGAAATTGGTATCGATGGAAAGCTTATTCAATTTTCTACATGAACAAAAGGAATGATCGGGGTATTACATGAGCACCTCATTTGCATGATCAATCTAAAGAAATAAAATCTAACCTAACAAATAATATTTAAAGTATTTACGCCAATTTAATGGTAGTGTTAGGTTGGCTCCCATCCAATGCCTAATTTAACGTCACGACACAATGTCTTCAATATTAAAGTTTGGGTTTTGAGATGGGTTGACCTAACCTCCTCCCCGTTATTAATAAAATCAATCATCAAGGCCATTTGTAACCCACTTGGTTTCTTCTTAGCTTTGTATACCTAGAATAACACTCTATAACTATGCACTCAGAGTATTATTTCTCCATGTTCCATATCCACTAATGCCCTTTTGGTTTCAAGAAAGTCTCTCAAAGATTATGGGTATTTCATGGTCAATTTAATAATCAAGCACAATAAAGTCCACTAGGAGAATGAAGCTATCGACTTTTACCAATACATCATGTAGCACCTTAATTGGTTTCTTGATTGAGTGATCTGCCATTAATAGCCTCATGGTGGTGGGTGTAGGACCACCCAACCCAAGATTTTGATACTTCATATATGGCATCTAATTTA
This sequence comes from Capsicum annuum, assembly GCF_002878395.1. Taxonomy (NCBI): domain Eukaryota; kingdom Viridiplantae; phylum Streptophyta; class Magnoliopsida; order Solanales; family Solanaceae; genus Capsicum; species Capsicum annuum. The sequence continues at coordinate 167,389,691 of NC_061117.1, forward strand.
TGCTAGAACCAAGATCATATAATGCCTTGTTAAATTTGTGAGTCCCAATGGTGCAAGGGATTGTAAAAGAACCTGGGTCATCTTTCTTTGCATCCATGGCATTGGAGGCGTTACAACTATTGGTCACTTTAATAGTCTCACCATCCACAAGATTCTTATTTGACATTAATTCCTTCATCGATTTAGCATACCCCAAAATTTCTTGAAGATCCTATAATAATGGAATATTGAATGAGAGGCTGCTAATCTTTACAATAAACTTTTTGAACTTCGCAATATATCTTTCTTTTTCAACCTTTGTGAAAAGGCTAGAGGAATTTTCATTAGGGAAAATACAATGCTTAGAGGGTCATTCCCTATTTTCTTGTCACCATCAATCAGTTTAGGAGTTTTCTCCTCATCCCCTTTCTCTTTAACCATCATTGGCTCCTCATCACCCTCTTTAAGAGACTTTGAAACACAAACTCTTGGCAATTTAGACCACTTATTTTTACATTTACTTGATCATCTATAGACTTTTCCTCAACTTCAATTACATGCTCACCAATATCTCTACCTTTTCTAGTAACAATTGCAAAGGCATGGCCTTCATTTTTAGGATTTTCCACCCTGTCACTAGGCAGGCCCCTTTTTAACCTAGTATTGAGTTAGGTAGAAATTTACCCCACTTGTGTCTCCAATTGCTTGATGGAAGTCAAATGTTAAACAATCGTTTGGTTAAGTTGAGAAAAGATACTCTTCATCTCCCTTACTATTTTTTTAGTACCTTCAACCTACATCAAAATTTGAGCAAGAACATTCTCGATTTTGAATTTATTCGGGTCCACCGATCTTAGTTCTTTTTCCTTCACACGATCATTAGGGGGAACATATCCATCATAACCTCTCTCCTTTTCCCTCCTATCATGATATTTATCTCTTTATCTATCACTCCAGTCACGATCTTGGTCTTGATCGTTCGAACCTTGATTCCCCCTTTTTCTTTGATAGGTAGGACGGGAACCCCCCAAATAATTTGCCAACATCCTAATGTATTTATGTAGTGCCTTGTATTCATCCTCATCATAATCTTTAGAACCTTGATAGGCCACGGCATTGATGTCTTTCTTAGGTTCTCCCATTATATTTTTAGTGAGGAGCTCCAATCGGGTCATAACCTTAGCCATATTTGCATCCATTTCTTCATCCTTCTTTCTTTACTCTTTGTTGACACAAGATGCGTCAGGTGACCCTATGAACACTTCAGAATCCCTAGTATGTCATCCCCGATTTTACTTACTAACTTGCTTAAGTATATTTTATGCAATATCATATGACAATCTCACAAGACAAACACCCGATACATTGTCCACCACCGTCTTGTTGAGTTGGTCCAAAGCCCTATAAAATATTTGGAAGAGCATTTTCTCCGATACTTCATGGTTCAGACATTGCATGAGCTTGTCATTAAACCTTTTTCATACCGTATGTTAGGGCTCACCACTAAGTTGACAAAATTTATGATCTCATCTCTTACTTGAATCATTATTTAAAGAGGGAACTATCCAAAAAGGCCTCCGTAAGTTAAACCCAAGAAGTAATAGACCCAATGGATAGAGATCTCAACCACAAAAATTCTTCACCCATTAAGGAAAATGGGAAAAGCCTTAACTGAATGGACTCTTGAGTGATATGAGTAATATCAAATAGGATACACACTTTAATGAAGTTTGTCAAATGCAAGTTGGAATCTTCATTTTCTTAAACCCCGAACAGACCTTTCATTTTTAACGTGTGAAGCATGACACTTGTGACATAGAACAACCTATTTCCCTCAGCCAGGAGGATACAGATTGCACTCGCATGCCTTATATTATGAAGCTGATCCTCATCCTCGAGGTGTCTATCAAATAAGCCTCCATAGCTCCCATAGTAGCTCATGGTGTCGTGATTACTATGAAAATTACCTAACGAAACAAAAACAACAAACAATATAAATAAGACACTATGTGTAACCCTAAAGTTACTAACAACACCAAATAAGTAAAAACTAAGTTTCACTCTCTACCAATGGTGCCATTTCTTATAACGATCAACTTACACCAATATTTTGATACAAGACGATCATCGTCAATATAAACCCAACAAGATTCGAGGTCGTATCCACAAGGAGTGCAAACTCATTTTTCAAATCCTATGCATGTTGAGAGTTAACTACTAGTTAACTCATACTGCAAAACTAAATTAAACCATGAAATTAAATGGGGGTTTTGAATTTAGAAGTTTGTTGAATAAAATTTCACTACAACACTAATATAATAGAAAACAAGTAATAAGCAAAACCAATAGAGAGACTTCTTGGGGTTATACCATATAGGGGTAATTCATGCACGGGTAGTTAAAAGGTAGTCTGAACCTTAGTTAATGACTCTATGGTAGTCTAGGTTTAAGGGTTTTGGTGCTAGTCTTTCAACAAAACACCAAAATTTCACTTGATGATTCTTTCGAACACCTCATGAGTGTGACAAATTCATCAACCCAAAACTCACTTTGAAATCCATATTTCTAAGATAATGACTATGAACATAGAAAATCCACATAGCATCCTTATTTCTATGACAATGTTAAGGAAGAAACTAAAATCAATTTTTTATTTGTAATCACTCATCACCCACAACCCTCTTTCAATGATAATGTAGGATCCAAGGAATTTGGGGTTCACCCACAATTATCACTTCACACATAGAGTAATTATAAAAACCAACACCATTAACTATGAATTTAAAGTACTAATCAACACCCATACACATTAACACCCTATTCAAGCATAACCCCAAGACAAGAATTTAGCTACTTAAGAGATTGGAGAAAAGAGATATACCCAAATTAACTTTAAATGTTTCCATTAAAACTCAAAGTAAGAGTAATCAATACTTTAATCACAAAAATAACTAAAACTCTCTTGAGAATGTATTACACTTGTTCTTTATAAAGTCGGATATTTTTACTCTCTAAAAAATTAAAAAATAGATGAAAGATGCCTTAATTGTGAAAGGGCTTTGCTTTTGAGATTTAGGATTCGTCTCCATGAAGTTATAATTTTGCCCTTGGAGGTTTTCCCGCTTCACCGCGATCGCACTCCATTTACTATGATCTCGACTTCACTATTGTGATGATTCCCTCGAGATCTCTATAACTTGATTTGGCTTTAACTAGTCGCGATCGCGACCCTTAGGCTGTGATCGTAGTACTTGGAGGTCAATCCCTGTTCCTTCTTTCCTTCTTATGTAATAACTTTGGTCTTTTTCTTTTCTTTTCAACTTAGCTTCCCTCATTTCTTTCAATCACCTGCAAATATGCAAACCATAGGATTTAATACATTTAAATAAATAATTTGCCCCATATACACAATTGTTTCATCAAAGTGTACATATATTTAGATGTAAATGAGTGGAAAACTTGCCACTCATTGACATGTGGACACCTGGGAACCTTATAAATTCCCCACTTATCCCATTTTCTCCCATTTTTAAGAGTGTAGAAGCCTAAAAAGTGTAAAAACTTAGAAGAAATATTATTGGGTGATTTTATGGTGTTTGTAAGCTCAAGTAGCACATTACTTTTCCAAATTTTTTGTAAGCTTCCATCAATTTCATGATTAAATCCTTTATCATTTTCCAAAACTCGTAAAATATGGGTGGGTTAATTGTAGCACCATTTGAGCCTAAAATTAATCTATTCTTGGGGCTAAGTTTTCCTTGGGCATAGAGGGGTGTGTAGTCAATTTTGAAAGTGTGATTTCGTGAATGGGCCCCTTATAAGATATTTACGTAATTTTTTACCCGAAGCACAATAGTGCAATATGGGTATCCTTTTTCTCATTTTGATGATTAGATTGTGATTTTGATAGTGTGGCATCTTACAGAAGCTTCTCAAAAGTGGAAATCGATGGTTTAGAGAATTTCGTCGAGCTTTTCTTCTATGTCCAGGTGGGCTACGTTTACCTTCCTTATAGATTGTGCTAATTCATATTATATTTATGATGTTATGCTAGATATAGGATGGGAAACTAGCCTTGGAGATATTGTTGGTATAATTTGCATTGTTTGGACTATTTAGACTATTTTGGTACCGTAAATTAGGTATAATTGACTTATTTATTTATGTTTAAGGAGAATTTCCATATTAGGACTTATTGTGGCTTATTTAACATGTAAAAGTGAATTTAGAAACCTTAGGGTGAGCTCTTGAAGTCAGAGTTGCCATTTTTTCTTCTATTAGTTATGTCTTGTCTTTCACTATTTGATATGGATTTGTATTTGACTATTTTAGTACTTATGTTCCTTTTGTTAGTAGCTCTTGTACTGACATTACTATGTCTTGAGATGGTTATTGATGTTTTATCCATCTTTCAGACGATTATCATTACTTGATTATCATTATAAGTTTTTACTTGCAAATTTTTAGTCTTTATACCTTTTTCCATCATATTAGCCCATTGCTTATAGCTCTAGGCTATGGTTTGTCTTACCTACTAGTGGGATAAAATAGGTTTCATCATGACTTGTAAATTAAGTTGTGACATAATTTTAACATATAATACACAATCATAGAAAATGAGATATATGTGGTGTAGGTGAACACCCAGACCCCTAGCCTTAAGGTCATAAATGCATATCTTGTAGGCTAACACTCTGATCCTAGCCTCAAGGATAAGAATGAATGTAGTGTAAGAGAACATCCCAAAGTATAGGAGAACACCCTTATTTTTTTCTCATATGGCGTTTGCAAATACAAGTATATTCACATTACTATAGCCTAATATAAAAAACAAACATAGTGCTAAATCTTGTGCTTTGTTATATGCCTCTATCTTTCTAGATTCAAAATCACTGTTTCACCATACAGCAGCTACCCTACTCGAATAAAATCTATATCAATATTTTCAATAAAATTTAAAATTTCAATGAAACACTGGGCAAAACATGCAGTGATAATTCGACAGTCCATGTGTAAAATAAAAAGAATGAAAAAAATATTAAAAAGTAGAATAAAATATAAAATGATAAAAACCATATAATTTTGTTGTCTTGAAAGATTCGCAACCGCTGCAACATCAAGTTCATCATTTGACTAATGAACCAATGAAAATTCTTTTCTTATATGATATTTTTTATCATAAAAGTCACTTGTTTGCAACAATAAAGGTAACAACATAGATATGACATTGTCACTTCTTGTCTTGAATAATTGTAGCATATTAAAAACGTGACAGATAATCTTACATATATACCTATCTTGAAATGATAAACCTTTCAAAAGTCAACGTTACATCCTTTCTAAGTGAATAAGAAAGAACACATTAACAATCTCGCTCTATGAAATATTGCAAAACATACAAAATTGTATACATATACTTCAGAATATCGTTTGACTTGCTAATAACGTCATTCCTACTCCCCTCAACTATAATGTTTGTATATAACTTGACAATGTTATTATTAAGGAAACTATATGTTATTGCAATCATAAATGACATATTTTTCCATATTTTAGTAATAGAAAATAAAACCTTAAGTTGCAAAAAATAAAAATAAAAAGAAACTAAGTAATTACTAATTAAAATTGTTAGCGAAATAAAAAGTAGATATTTAATATACATACACCACAAGTTATTGATTTCTCCACGTGTGTTAACGTGTAAAACCACTTCATGATCCAACTAAAAAACCTTCAAAATCACAGGTCGAATCCACCAAGGAGTCATAATCAAAATAAATAATAGAACTTTCTTGTAACAAACATTCAGAAATACACATATAAAAAAAATTAAAAGCAAAATAAATATAAACAACAAAATGCATACATATTCAAAAGAATGTAATTTTTATCAAACAAAGTTTACATCATGATCCAACTAAAAAAATTTCAAAATCGTAACTCGAATCAAGCAAGGAGTCAAAATCAAAATTAAAAAGAGAACTTTCTTACAACAAACATACAAACTACACACATAAAATAAATTAAAAGTAAAATAAATATAAAAAATAGAATGAATACATATTCATAAGCATGTATTTTTATTAGAAGAAGTTTAAAACTACTGCATAAGTTTGTAATCAAAATAAATTGTTATATTTTGCATCAATGAGAACCTACTTTTCAAAATTTTGATCGACAATTCGATCAATTCACTAAGACCAGATTCAACCACTAGTGGTGATTACTTTTCCTTATTTGGATGATAAGGTCCTCTAAGAAATTATAGGTAATACTCATTATTACGTATCTCTAATATTGATGTGTCAATTGATAGTGTCTAATATCAATATTTGATAACTTGCAAGAAAAATAAGCAATGGACAAAAAAAAACGAAGACATCTCAAGCTTCTAAACAAAGAAAAAGATATATCACAAGAATATTGAAAAAAAAAATATCATGATTGCATCCTCAACATTTAATGCGGCAACTTGTGTCAAAGGAAATAAGTCTTATTCCAGATTGGTAGAATCTTTATTTTAGGGGTCATTAACACTGTCTTTATGACTCATTAAATAAATCATTTATTGTCCAACCTTATTCTTGAAGAGACAATATTTTTCATCCAATTTTTAGAGATCAAATCTCTTGGGTTGCCTTTTATTTCAAATCTTCCCGATTAGTAGTAGTTCAATCACTACAATTTAAATGATACAATATAGAGGAAGAGACATACTTTTGCCTCAACCTTCTCTAGTTCTTTGCTCTAGTTTATTCAAGCATTTTATTCTCTTGAGGTTTATTGTGTATATTAAAAAGAGAAGAAAAATAAATAGTTGGTAAGGCATTGTATCAAAGGTGAGAAAGAAAAAAAGAGTATGAGTTATAGCAAAAAAGCTTAATCATTATAATTTTATTTTATTTACAAAGAAGTATTAGAATCCATTGCAACCCGAGGGTAATGGAGTAAGACCTATTGGAGGTCCCAACCAGTATAGGTGCCCGTTCTTTTTCAACACTTTATTTTTTGAACTTTATGTTATTATTTTAATAGTCGACTATCTACCTAACAGAGTTGACTATCAAATCAAATAAGATTAATTCACCCCTCCTCTTACTACTTTCAATTTGTATTGGAGAAAGGACTCACATTTATTTGTTTAACAGAAAAGTGAGAAAGCATCATGGCTCAAAAAGTTGTTGGACCTTTATTAACAGAAGAAACATCCAAACCATACCTTCTTCTTTTAATGAAAAATATTTTTCTCATTGGAAGATAAGGATGAAACCTTCATCAAGTATTATGATGTCAATGTATGGAAGGTGATCCAACTTGGTGATCTTCCACATGTTCCTGCAAATAAAGATAAGGATGGAAAAAACTTGAGAATGGTGAAGTTTCCACTGACACCATTCCAACGTTGGAGGATTATACTAATGAACAAATTGAAATGATTCATAGTATTTCGAAGGAAAAAAATATGCTAGATAATGCTATCAATGGTGAAGATTATAAAAAGATCTCATGTTGTGAAATTATTAAAAAAATGTGGGATAAGTTGGAAGTAACCTATGAAGGAACTGAGAAAGTCAAAAAAACTCTTGTGATACTGGTCTATGACTATGAAATCTTCAAGATGAAACATGAGGAGTCCACGAACAAATATTTGCCAAATTTTCCAAAATTATTTGAGAGCTCAAGGTTGTAGGAAAAACTTATCCTGTAGCAAATTAGATTACTAGGATTCTTGATTCTTTTCTCCCTTAATCCCAGGGTTATTTCTCTTGAGAGAATGAACTTAAGCAAATGATCTATAATGTAGTCAGAAAAGATCTCATTGTCTTTGAAAAAGCTCACCAAAATAAGAAGGATCAGTTGCAAGATGAAAAGAAGAAAATTATGGATTTTAAAGATACTAATGATGGAAATGATAACGACTTGGATAAATATGAACTTATCCTCATCACCAAGACAGTTGTTTACAATAATAGAAGATCCAAAACTTAAAAAATAGGAAAACCAAATTACTCAAAAGGAAAGTAGAATGCTCAAAATAATAGAAATAAAGCTAAGTGTTATAATTATGGTAAATATGGTCATATTGATTATGATTGTGTTGAGGCTAGAAGAGGAACCCTTCCCCCCCCCCCCCCACACACACACACAAATGGAAGTCAAAAGGCTTTTAGCTATTAGGGAGATGAAAAACAATATGAGAATGAAAATGAAAACATTATAGATTGCAAATTAATGGCAAACAGATAATCTAGTCGGGTATGATCTAATTCTTGTAAGAAAATGATCAAAATTACCAAATTTGCTAGACCTAGCCTAAGTTGATCTAAATAAAGCTCGTGATGAAAAAGGGCTTTATTAATGTAAAAAATATATTGGGAACTTAAACTTAAAGTTTGTGAAATTGAAAAAGACTTTTTGCAAGAAAAATTTGATAAATCAAAATTAAAAAATTTATAGTTTTGAACAATCCTCCAGCCATAGTATTGTCAATTCAAATCAGTTGACTATTTTCTTTATGTCAGTTGACAAATCTAACAGTCGTAGATATAATAGCTATGAAGCAACTAACTCTAGTCAGTCTACTAAAGAAACCAATCATAGTCACAATACCTATCATACCTGCTCAACCACTAAATGATACTTTAGTTCTTTCTATCACTATGGCAAACCTTATCATAAATATTATAATTATAGATTTCATCATAGAAATCCTATTAAATGGGTTTGGAGGCTGAAAACTGGGGCTACAAATCCAAGTACTAACCCAAAGGGACCCAAGAATACTTAGGTACCAAGAAATAAGTAATAGATTGGTTTTGCAAGAACTCTACTCAATTCTTAAAAAAAAAATGGTATCTTTACTTTGGATGTTCAAATCGCAAGATAGGGAACAAAAGGCTCTTTGAAATAGTAGCTGATTTTGATGGAGGAGTTATAAGTTTTGAAGATAATTCTGAAGGCAAAGAAATAGGTATTGGTACTATCTCCTTTAATGAATCACGTGAAATTACTAATGTTTATTTGGTTATTAAGCATAATTTAACTGTGTTATGTTGGTTCGTAGGCAAGATTTAAAAAGGATATATGTATTATTAAAATGTGTAGAAGGTAACTTCTTGATGGAAATAAACATATAAATATGTATTTCCTAGACTCTATCAAAAGGATAAAAGGGAATAGATAACTTGCCCCTATCTCTGACGATCCTTGGATTTGGAATAGAAAGGTTGGTCATGCAAACATGAGACAAATGAAAAGCTAGCCAATCATGAACTTAAGATTGGCCTTCCAAATCTTTATTACAAGAAGACTCACATCTATGATGCTTTTTGACTTTGTAAGAAACCTATTTTACTGACAAAGATATTATCTCTACAATGTAACTGTTGAAGTTACTTCATATGAATTTATTTGGTCCTGCTAGAACTACTAGCATTAGTGGTAAAAGTTATTCTTTTGTGATTATTGATGATTATTCTCGATTTTACTTAGGTTATGTTTTTTCTAACAAAGATGATACTTGAAAGGATGTTTAAGTTTTCCTTGAAAAGGTTCAAATAGACAAAGTTTATGATATAGCTGCTATTAGAAGTGATCATATAGGAGAATTTGAGAACAAGAACTTTGAAACCTTTTGTAGCAACAAAGGTAACACTCACAACTTCTCTTCAATAAGATATCTCAACACAATAGAGTGGTTGAACGCAAGAGTAGAACTCTTTAATACATGGCACTAACCATGATTTGTGAACATTGTCTAGCGCATAAATTTGAGCAAAAGTTGTAAGTGTTGTCTGTCACAATTTGAACAGTTATCTCACAAGACCTATCCTGAAGAAAACCCCTTAGGATCTTTAGAAAAACAAAAGACCCAATATTAATTACTTTCATGCATTTATATCCAAATGCTTTATTCATAAATGGTAAGTATAACATTGGTAAGTTTGAACACAAAGTGGTGAACATATATTTATGGGATATTCTAACCCTAGTAGATCTTATAGAATTTATAATAAATGTAATCCATGTATATTAAGAATTTATGCATGTTATTTTTGATGATTCTAACTGTATTGTTGAGAATAGAAAAGATGGAGATTTTCAAAAAAAAAATGCAAAAGTTACAATAATTGACTCCTTTATAGAGTTGACTAATACAAAGAACAATCAGCCAACTACAACTACAAATGATCAATTTGCCAAAAAAATCCAAATAAATTAAGAAGTGATCTTGAGTGTCCAAAGAAATACATTATTGGTGATACCAGGGAAGGAATGACGACAAGGGCCTCCAGCAAAAAGATTGAAAATGTTGCACTCATATCTCAACTTGAACCAAAGAAGGTCAATAAAGCTCTAGAAGACGAAAGTTAGGTTAAGGCTATGGAATAAGAACTTGAGCAGTTTGAAAAAAATCAAATGTATACTTTTGTTCCATAACCATAAAATACCTCTATCATTGGAACAAAATAGGATTTCAGAAACAAAATTGATGAATCAAGTAAGGTAGTATGAGATAAAGCTTGTCTAGTCACCTAAGGCTACTCACAGCAAGATGGAGTTGACTATAATGAAATGTTTGCACCTATGGAAAGTTTAGACTCTATTCAAATCTTTCTTACATATCCATCCCACAAAGGTTTTAAATTATTCCAAACTGATGTCAAAATTTCTTTCTTAAGTGGGTTTATTGATGAAAAAGTTTTTGCAAAGTAACCTCCTAGATTTAAAAATCCTGAATTTTCTTACCATGTATTTAAACTTTTAAAAGCTCTTTATGTATTAAAACAAGCTCCTAGATCATGAAATAATTGACTGAGCAATTTTAATAAATCATATATTAATCGAGGAAAAATTGACACAGCTCTTTTCATTAAAATAACTTCTTTTAAAATTCTTATTATTCAAATTTATGTCGATAATATTATCTTTGAAAGTACTAATGCTGAATTATCGATGGAATTCTCTGAGTTAATGCAAAGCAAATTTGAAATGAGCATTCTAGGAGAATTGAATTACTTATTGATTCTACAAATTCATTGGAAAGTTGATGGAATCTTTATCGATCAAAGTAAGTACTCAATAGATCACATTAAAAAGTTTGGACTAAAAGATGCAATATCCTCTAATAATCCAATGACCTCCACATGTGTTCTTACGTTTGATGAAAATGGTAAGTCTATTGACGAAACTAAATATTGTGGTATGATTGAATCTCTCATTTATCTCAACCGCCAGTCAACTCGATACTTTGTTTAGTGTTTGCAACTGTGAAAGATTTCAATTGGATCCTAAATAATCCCACCTAACTTAATCTAAGCATATTATTAGAGAACTCATTAGAACAGTGTTATATATTTATGGTGTCCTAGAACTAATTATTTTCAGCTAAAAGGCTTCTCAGATGCAGATTATGTGTAATGACCCTAGAGGTCATTTTCCATATTTATGCTTATGTTTTATATTAGAGCTTTTCTATAGCCTCCCCAAGTCATTTATGACTTGCTAGAAATGATAGTTTGACTATCGGGCAATTCGTTTGGTGTTTAGAGCCAATTTCCTATTTAAAAGTCTTTGATGGTTCCAAATGCACCCATCAAAAACTTTAGTTAAACAGCCTCGAATCCAACTTTTGACTATTCCAATAGCTCTAGAATGATTATTGTAGGCTCAGTGGATGATTTTTTTGGGTCCCAAGGCACCCAGGCTCAATTTGACTTATTGGTTGAAAAGTTAAACAAATCAAAAATTAGTTGTGAAACCCACATTTCATTAAAATAACCTCGAATAGAAATTTAAATTATGCCATTGAGTCTGGAATATCAAATTTTGTGTGGTTACATAGTTTATTTGCATATTGTAATACCCTATAAATTTTCCTAGCTTAAATTTGCTCCTAGAATGTTAAGGAATAGCTTTTAAAATGAAGAATACTTGTTTCCTATGGAATTATTTAAATTTAGACTTTCCATTATGTGGGAAATTAAATAAGCTTTTCATCAATACCAAATTCGCCTAATTTTGACACTCGGTGAAGGAGTTATGATGTTTTATAAGTTGACAACGGCCACCTGGGCAGTCACTGCATTGCGGAAGTGGTTAAATTCATAATTTTCATTTTCCAGTGGACATTCGTGATATTGGCACATCATGGAGGGGTCCATTTTCTCGTTTGTCAATTTCCAGTAGTCTAACGCTATACTGACGCATTGTACCAAAGGTTAAAATGGCATTTCTATAGGGCACCGCGATGGTAGCACATTGCGTTGAAGTTTCAAGTCCCAATTTTCAAAATACAGTGGTACAATATGATAGCTTCACATTGTGGAGGCACTCAATTTCTCAATCGTCAAATTACAGTGAGCCACCGCGATAGTGGCGCATCGCGGTGGCCCATTAAATCAGGACCACTCTTACATTTTTCCAGCTTCGTTTAGGAGTTTAAAAGGGGTATTTTGGACTTATTCCAATCCCCAATCCTTTCAAAACACAATATTCAACATATCCTAAGGCATTTTATGCTTATTTCATCCATTCTTTTTCAAAACAAAACCCTAAACCATCAAATCTCCTTCTCCAAGAAATCTAAATTCTCCATAGATACTCCAAGGAAGCTTAAAATTGAGGCATCCCAAGGCAAGGTAATCAAGAACCCATCATCAAGAACTTAATAGGAATCCAAAATTCAAGGTTTCTTTATCTAATCATCCAACAAGGTATGTGGGGTTTATGAACAAGGATCCCCTTTCATCCTTGTGCCCAAAACTTGTTTAAATTTCAAAGTTGTATGATTTTATATGATTTCTCATGCATTTAAAATTAGGGTTCATACCCACTATTGCTATTTACAAGATTATGAGATTTCAAGTGAATTATAAGTTGAATTGCATGTTTATTTTCATATTTTCATGCTTATTGCAGTAATTTCCAGATTTTGAGATGAATTATCATTGTTTCATTATCAAGCATAATTATTATGATATTTGACATGAGTTTGATACATGGGTTTTAAGCCTTAAGTTTATACGTTGATATTTTGAGAAATATGATGCTTTAAGCACCTTATGAGCTGATTATATCATATTTACAATAAAATTTTGATCTTTTGATCCTTAATTAGTTTTGGAATCCACTTTTCAAATTATTACAGATTTTATCAGATTAATGTATAATTGGTTTTAGATAAACACTTATTCTAGTTTTAAAGTAGATTTCCAACAGAATAAGCATAGAAAATAAAAAGGGAGTACTATTTAGCGCCGAGCGGGAAGTGTGTGTTTAGCACATCCTACTTCTACAAAACTACATAGCCAACGTAAGTACAAATTATCAAATTATTTCCACTTATATGTGGATGATAGTTACAGATGTAATCACTAAGCTTAGGTTATACTCTTTGGCAAGAGTATGACACCTCTCCCCAACGTGAGGTTTTTTCCTTAGGAGGATGAGACGTTGGACTCTATGTTAGCACACATGGTTTATGTCGGTTAAGAGAACCTCCCTGCAGATTAAAATATATGTTTCAAACCCTGCTAATCAAAGTAAAAGAATAAAAAAAATGCTTTTAGAAAACTAAGTGTAAAGGCTCACAGTTTTATTCAGATTATGCTTTACAAAAAGATAATAGCTTCAGATTTTAGCTTTCAGATTTAGAGTGAGCTCTTTTACACTTGGATAGTATGATTTAAAAATAGTGATTTAGTACAACTTTTAGAACTAAATGTTATGGCTCACAAGATTTATAAAGTATGTTTTGCTTGGTATTGCTACATATTTCAGTATTTTTGATACTCCATCTTACATGAGTCATTTATATTTAACATGTATTGTTTTATAAATAATGATTATGAGATGATATTTTACTTATGCATATCAGCCCCATATACTTAGTGCATCCTCAAAGTACTGATCCACATATACGTCTATGTGCTACATTGTCTCATAATGTAGGTACAGGTGCTCAGTGTCAGCAGCGTGAGTAGTTTGAGTATCTCCATCTACATCGGAGATTTGGTGATTCCTCATAGTTTGGGGACTTCTTCATTTCAGATTTTGCAATTTATCAGTTTAGGAGATTTAGAATTTCCTTTCTGACAATTTGAGTTAGCTGGGGGTTTGTCCCAGTGACTCTTTAGTATTAGCAGTAGAGGCTTATCAGACTACTAATTTTGATGCAAATTATTTAGTTTTAATGTTTCAGATGTTATGTTTGGATTATTCTCAGATATTACAAGCAGTTTCTACATCCTTCCATGACTTTTATGTCAATATTTACATTATTATAAGATCCAAGATCAGTAGTATGCAGACAGGGTTAGCTTAAGGCTACTCATAGACTTGAGCACCGTGATATATCTTGGGATCAGATTTCAAGGTGTTACACATAAATAGGATTTTTGATGAATCTAGAGGGCTTGGCAGAGTCTTGGAAAATTTTGATTGTCTCAGTTATATCAGCTATATCTAGAGAATCACTATCACGATGCCAAGGTTCGCTATTATTTTATCCTTGGTGGTCACCATGTACGGCAATCATGTTGATTATGTCATAGTTGTAATTCATCATAACATTTCACCAGACTGCAATCACGATAGGGAAATATAGTGATAGCAACTTCTGCGCCTGATGTCTTGTATCACGATAGCGATGGTTAGGCCACCATAGCGAAACCTGGATAGCTAGGATGGTTAGAAATAATATATTTTTATATAATTTTTTCCATTCTTCACCTATTTCCAAAATAGCTAAAACCCTAAATAGTGAGGAAGCTTAAAATTAGAGCTTGTAGGTGATTTGGGAGCTTGTCTAAAACTTATTTATGTGATTATGTACTAATTTGAGGTATGATTTCACCCTTTTCATGGTAGCAATTTTCATTTCTTAATACCAAAACCTTGGGGGCTTGATCTTAGCCCTAAATTAGCTCAAAATTTACCTACTTCTAAAGGGTAATGACTCCTTGAGCATTAGGAAGTGTTGGGTTGGTTTTGGAAATATGATTTTTTTGAAAATAGGACCCATATACGATTTTGGTTTGATTTTGGACCCGAAGTAGAATAGTTTAATATGAGTATCATTATTCTCATACTGATGAGTAGAATGTGATTTTGATAGCTTGGCATATTACAAAATTTTCTCGAAAGGGAAGAATAATATTTTAGCAAATCCTTGAGCTTTCTTCGACATCCAGGTAGGCTAAGTTTAGATTGATCTACTTCATAGTATTTTTATGATATTGTTTTAGATTTGGGATAGGTTTTAGGTGTTGGTATGATGAATTGAAATGCTTGGGTTAGTAAGATCATTAAGGTTATTAAAAAATCATAAATTTGGTATAATTGACCTGGTTGCACATATTTTAGGTGATTTTTCTATATTAGGGATGGTTGAGTCTTGTTTAACATCTAAAAGTGGATTTAATACCTTAAGCCTAGGTTGAGTAGAATTTTCCTAAAATGAAACTTTGAGGATTAGAAGTGGGCCCTTGACCCACCTTAGGCAAAGATGCTTTGTTAGCTTTTGTAGACCTTTATACGCTTGTTAGTCTCTTGGAAATGCTTATTGAGGTGACATTGAGAAATATTAACACTTGATGGTTATGTTGGTTGATGTGATGGTTGACATCTATTGATTATGCCCTTACTTATGCTATTGATGATACTATTGATTATAATGATATAATTATAACTATCGGTTTGAGTTTGGAAGATGGATATGATATTTACCTAATTTGAGTTTGGATGATGATTATGACTTTGATGATATATTTATTGGTGCAAGTTTGGATATTGATTATATTTACTGGTTCAAGTTTGGATATTGACTATATATAAATTCATTCAAGTTTGGATATACATATTATGCTATGATGATATACTTATTATGATATGATGATATAAGGGTGTGAGTTTGAAAATAGAAATTTAGCTAAGTCTGAAAATGAGACAATGGATAATGTAGCATGACATGAGTGGACACTATAGATATATTGATAATTGGTAAATGACATGGTGGGTTATACTATCTTATGTGTACCTTTCAGGCTTATGGGGGCTTGTGATGGGTTATTTACTTTTTCACACCAATTGGCATGTGGGAGCTAATTTTATAGATAAGTTTATGTATAGTGATGCTTTATGTTATGTTATGTTACTATTTTGATTTATTTACCTATTTATGCAAAGTGATATTGGAGTGATTCAGGTTCATCTCTACTTTGACTTAATAATGTTATCTTGCATTTTATCATATTTGTATCATAATTTAGCTTAGTCAGTTGATGATGCCTACTGAGTACCCATGGATATGGTACTCATACTAAACTTCTGTACCTTTTTGGTGTAGATCTGAGTTTTTTTTGTCATCATTGATTGACGTTCATGCTGTGTTGATATTTGGAGATAGAGTGAGCTCTTGGAGTCGAAGTCACCTATTTCCTTCTATCTTACTTATGTCTAGTCTTTAGTTTCAAGACAGATTGTATTGAATATTTTAGATACTTGGGTTGTATTTATAGTTGCTCTTGTACTAGCTCCACCAGATCATGGGATGGTATTTATGTAATGACTACCTTTAAACTATTTCCCTCGCCTTGTTTATTTCTTGTGTTGGATTGCCTATTTGGCCCTTTGGGGTATTTTTAACAAGTTAACACATCGCGCTTTGCTCTAGGTTATGGTTTATCTACTAGTGGGATTTAGTAGGTTCCATCATGACTCATAAATTGAGTCATGAAAATTTGTATCAGAGCCAAGTTACACTGGTACTATTGGTATAAGAGCAAATGTCTAGTAGAGTTCTGTAGATCGAAACGGTGATGTTTGTTTCCTATCTTTGGGAGGCTATGGGATATTCTTAGGAATTTTTCACTTCTCTTACTCAAATTATTCTAAAAGCCTAAGTTGGTTTATAGAACATCCCTTTGACTTCACTCTTTTACTGATGGCTAAGACACATGTTACCACTACATGAGATGAGGGTTCTGAGATCAAGCCTAGTTTCCTACTATAATTCATGGATGACCCAAAGGTTGTGGACAACCTAGAGATATGTCCCCATCTAGGTTTTAGGAGAGGAGGTCTTTACTAGACTTTATTCTTTCTCCTAAGATAGAGGTTATTCTAACCTAGCCAATGGTGGGCTAGGGAATAGCCCAGGCTCCACCAAGTTTTATATATTATTTAATATTCAAAGATGCCTTGGTTCAGCTTTTAGGTTTAGTTGGTGGTCTATCATATGATGGTGCACAGTCTATAGATCAAAGTGACATAGAGGCGGGGGTATAGCCTATAGCTGCGGCTCCTAGAGTTAAGGTTCCTTATATGCTGGTGGTTTCTCAGCCAGTAGCTGATTAGCCAGAGGTTTCCCGACCTTCTATGTCGCCAAGAAGCTGAAGATGTTAGGTCGATTCTTGATATTGGCTCTGCATAGGTTCACTGGTGCTCCGGACGAGGATCCATATGGAGTTTCTGATTGTTTTTTAGGATAGGCTCAATAATTTGGGCCTAGTTGAGACTTATGGTGTGGTGTACACCACATTTCAGTTGGATTTGGATATTTTTCATCGGTGGAGAGGTTGTATAGATTCTAGACCAACTAGGTCTTTACCTTTGACATGGACTCAGTTCTCCAAGATATTCTTGAAGAAGTACATGCCTTACAATATTAGGAATTGTTTAAGGGATCAATTCTTTAGATCGGAGAAAGGATCCATGATAGTTATAGAGTACTATGCTCATTTTCACAAGTTGGGTTGGCATGCTACCTTTATTCTGGACATTGAGCATAAGAGAGTTTATTTCTTTGTTCGATGATAAATACTTTCTCTTTTCATATGTACTTAGAGTTTGGTTGCTACAGTTAGGTCTTTTATTGAGGTTTCATATCATACTCAGGTGATGGAAGAGATGCATTGTGAGGCCTAAAGGAGTGATGGTAAGAGGCCTAAATATTAAAGTAGTTTCAGTGGGAGTCTTAGTAGTTCCTGGTTCAAAGGCAGTAGTTCCTATAGTGGGTATTCTCCGTGTCTATCATAGCATCATTAGATTCAGCCCAGTCAACAAATTTAAGCAGCTCTTTAGATTACTAAAGTAGGTTAGTCTAGTGCTAGTAACCATTCTAGTTGAGTTGGCAGTCAGTCTTCGAAGGGTTTTTCTTTCGGCTATTCTAGTTGTGGCGGTTACACCGGGATGGTTGAATCTCTTGGTTCTAGTTTAGTTTTGGGAGCATGTTATAATTATGGATCTTTTGATCATTATTCTTGATAGTATCTTAGTCGTGGGGAAAGTTTTGCTTTAGCTCAGAGTATTTCCCTTATTAGAGTAGTTCATCCCTCAGCTAGAAGTGGTTCTCAGAGTTGTAAGGGTGGTTTCCAGGGTACTCAGGAAAGTTCTCAGACAGTTAGGATAGGAGGTCAATTAGGAGCCTAGCCACGTGGCTGGTGTGGTCAGTTATATATAGTACCTGCTAGTCCCGAGTCTGAGTCTTTGGATGTTGTTATTACAGGTATGATTTTAATGTATCGTCAGTCATCCCTTGCTTTATTTAATCCAAGATCCACTTATTAATGTGTATCTATTTTGTTATACCTCATGGTTAGAGTTATCTAGCGATTTATTATCTATGCCCTTGCTTGTATCTACTCCCATGGGTGATTCTTTAGTAGTGGATTGGGTGTTTAGATCCTGTGTTGGGACTATTAGAGATAATAATACTTATCCTAATCTTATTATTCTGTATATGGTGGACTTTGATGTGATTTTGGGCATGGGATGGTTATCCAAATCCCATGCAGTATGGATTATTTTGCCAAGACCATTACCTTAGTTATGCCAAGTATACCTCTAGTCGTGTGGTAGGTAGTGGTTAGCCGCGAGATGATGTGGATTACTTTTTATGTTTAATCTAAGAGGCTTATTTTGAGGGGTTGTGAATCTTATCTCACTTATATTTATTATACCACTATGAAGAGTCTGTCACTTGACTCTGTATCTATAGTTTGTGAGTTTCCTAATGTGTTCCCTATTGACCTGCCTGGTATTCCCTCTATCTGTGAGACTGAGGTTTCTATTGATTTCAAGACTAGCACCCGGCCAATTTCTATAGCACCTTACCATATGGCTCCTGTCGAGCTTAAGGAGCTAAATTCTCAGCTATAGGATCTTCTTAGTAAGGGTTTTATTAGACCAAATATGTCTTCTTGGGTATATCTTGTGTAGTTTATGAAGAATAAACATGGCTCCATGCATATGGGTATTGATTATAGGCATCTTAATAAAGTGATGGTGAAGAACCATTATCCTATGCCTCGTATTGATGATTTATTTGACCAACTATAGGGAGCGACAGTGTTTTCAAAGATTGATTTGTGATCTGGTTATTGTCAATTGAGGATTTGGGTTGAGGATATCCCGAAGACAGGTTTTAGGACCCGCTATGGTCATTATCATTTCTTGGTGATCTCATTTGGCTTGACTAATGCCTCAGCCACATTAATGTATTTGATGTACCGAGTGTTTATGCCTTATTTAGATTCCTTAGTGATTGTGTTCATTAGCGAGATCCTTGTGTATTTAAGGAGTAGATAGGAGCATGCACAATATTTTATAATTGTTCACTAGACTTTGATAGATCGTGTGCTTTTTGTAAAGTTCTCCAAGTATGAATTTTTGCTTTAGTCCGTGACATTCCTTGGACATGTGGTGTGTAAGGATAGTATTATGGTAGACCCAGCTAAGATTGACGTAATTCATGATTGGGATAGACCCACATCTCCAAATGTGGTTCGTAGTTTTATTTTTTTGGCTGGTTATTAGAGATAATTCATTGAGGGTTTTGCTTCTATTTCAGCATCGATGAACAGATTCACTCAAAAGAAGGTTCCTTTCTGATGGTCCAAAGAGTGTGAGTCGAGCTTTAGAAAGCTCAAGGATTTTCTTACTTTAACTCCTCTTTTTGCACTTTTTATTGAGGGTGAGGGATTCATCTTTTTCTGTAATGATTTCGGTGTTGGCCTAGTTTGTGAATTGATGCATAGGGTTATGTTATTGCTTATACTTCAAGACAACTTAAGGTACATGAGTGAAACTACCCCACTCGTAATTTAGAGTTCGCGGTAGTAGTTTTTGCGCTTAATATTTGGAGACATTATCTCTATGGCATGCATTATGTGATCTACACCGATCATCGCACTCTTCAACATCTTATGACCCATAGAAAGATTAATGTGAGGCAACATAGATGGATAAAGTTGCTTAAGGATTATGATATTTCCATCTTGTATTATCTGGGCAAGGATAATATAGTAGAAGATACCTCGAGTCAAAAAACAATGAGTATTAGTATCTTGGCTTGTATTTTAGTTTCTCAAAGGTCATTGGCATGGGACATTCAGTCCATAACCAGCTTGATGGCTCTCCTTGATATTTCAAACCCTAGGTGGATTCTTTCTAGTTAGAGGCATGGTCTTTTCTTTTTTAGTAGATTTGGAATTATCGGTTCGAGGATAATAAGCTTTACTTCCTTCGTGATCAGATGTTGAGTCGTGATTCTGAGAGGAAAACCATATATTCTGAGGATGTTTTGTAATTTGATGACCATATATATGTTGCAAAGATTGATGACTTGATTTAGTTGATTTTGTATAAGTCTCACATCTCTAGATATTCTATTCATCTTGGCAAGGCTAAGATATATAGAGATTTGAGGCAATATTATTGATGGAGTGGCATAAAGAGAGATATGGCAAACTTTATAGCTTGTTGCCTTCGTAGTCTGCAGGTGAAGGTTGACTATCAGCATTCGGGTGATTTGATTTTGAGATTTCCCATTCCTTAGTAGAAATTGGAGTGGATTACTATGGATTTTATTAGTGGCTAAACTTGTACTTCTTTTGGTTTTGATGGTATTTGGTTCATCATGGATCGGTTGAATAAGTCAGCAAATTTTATTTTGATTCAGATGTCCTTAAGTATTGAAACGTTAGCCTGTATCTATGTGCGTGAGATAATCTATTTGCATGGTGTACCCATATGTATTATTTTATACCGGGGTTCTGCATTCACTTCTAAGTTTTAGGGAGCTTTTTAGAAGTAGTTGGGTACTTAAGTGGATCTATGTACAGACTTCCAAACACAGATAGATGGCCAGTCCGAGCGAACTATTTAGGTACTTGAAGATATGCTCTGAACCTATGTTAGGGATTTTGCAGGCCATTGGGATGATCACTTTACTATGGCGGAGTTTGCATATAACAACAATTATCATTCAAGTATTGAGATGGCTCTATTTGAGACCTTGTATGGTAGGAGATGTAGTTCTCCAATTGGGTGGTTTTAGACTTTTGAGGTTCAACTCGGTAGTTCTGATTTGGTTTAGCAGTCATTGGATAGAGTTGGGGTGATTCAGGATAGGTTGAGAGCAACTCAAAGTAGGTAAAAGGCTTATGCAACCATAGGCTTTGTGCATTGAGATTTGGAGTTGGTGATAGAGTATTCCTTTATGTATTGCCCATGAAGGGCGTGATGAGGTTTAGGAGAAAGTACAAGCTCAGTCCCATATATATTGGACCTTTTGAGATTCTTCGCACAATTGATGAGGAGGATTATGAGTTAAATTTACCTCCAGATTTTGTTGCGGTCCATCCAGTTTTCTATTTTTCTATGTTGTGGTGATACATTCCTGATCCATCTCGCCTACTTAGTTGGGACTCAATCCAATTAGATGCGTGGTTAACCATTATAGAGGAGCTCGGGCTTATTTTAGTTAGTGATTTCAAGTGGTTGCCCACTAGAGAGATTCTTGTAGTTAAGGTTCAGTGGAGGCACTGCTTAGTAGAGGAGGATACTTAGGAGATCGAGATAGATATATGGACCCAATATCCTTACTTGTTTAAAACTTCAAGTATATCCTAATCCTTAACTTTTGCGGATGAAGGTTCCTTTAGTAGTGGATATTGTAATGACCTTTCAAGTCATTTTACATATTTATTTGTATTTTTTCCATTATAACTTTTCTATAGCTACCCTAAATCATTTATAACTTATTAGAACTGACAGTTCAATTTCCCGCAGTTCATTTAGTTGTTAGAGATATTCCATGTTTAGAAATAATCACTGGTTCCAAATGGCCACCGGGCAAAAACTTTAGCAAAATGACCTCAAATATAAATTTTGACTATTCCAACAGCTCCAAAATATTGATTTTAGGCTAGGTGGACTCTTGGTTTCAGTCCCAAGGCACCCAGCCTCATTCGACCTATTGGTCGAAAAATTAAGAAAAAAATTGGAAATTGGATGTGGGATCCACATTTTGTCGAAACAACCTTAGATAAAAAATTTGACAGTGCCATTGAGTCTGGAATATCAAATTTGATGTGTTTGCATAGTTCTTTTATGTATATAGGATTTTGAATTAATCCCGAGGGCCTTGCAGAGACTTGGAAAATTTCCTAAGTCTCAATTGTATCTGGTGCATTTCTATTACGTTGCCAAGGGTTGCAATTGCGATACCCTTTAAAGTCACCAAATACCACTATTATGGTGATTATTTTGCGATAACAACTCATCATAACATCCCTCCAAACCGTGATTATGGTAGAGGAGTGTCGCAATAGTAACTTCTATGTCTGATGCCTTGTATCGTGATAGAGAAGGCTAGGTCGCAATAGAGTCACCCAGATACTTGAGATACGTATAAATATGTTTGTTTGACTCTTGGAAATACTTATTTAGGTGACATTGAGAAACTTTGACACTTGATGTTTATGTTGGTTGATGTAATGGTTGATGCCTATTGATTATGCCATTACTTATGTTATTCATGATACTATTGATTATAATGATATAATTATAATTATTGGTTTAAGTTCAGAATATGGATATGATATTGATGATATTTACCCGATTTAAGTTTGGAGGATGATTATAACTTTGATGATATATTTACAGATTCAAGTATGAGTATAAATTATATCTACTAATTTAAGTTCGACTATTGATTATATAAATCGGATCAAGTCAAATATGCATATTATGCTATGACGATATACCTATTATAATATGATGATATCAGGGTATGAGATTTAAAATAGCAGTTTGGCTAAGTCAGAATTAGAGAAAATGGCTGATATAGCATTGTGTGAGTGAACTAGGTATATTTATAATTGATAAATGATGGTGGTGGGTCATACTATCTTGTGTGTACCTTCTAGGCTTATGGGGGCTAGCAATGGGTTATTTACTTTTACACACCAATTGGCGTATGAAAGCTAATTTTGTAGTTATGTTTTGGTGTGGTGATGCTTTATTTTATGTTACACTATTATTTTGGTTTATTTATTTATGTACAGCGATGTTGGAGTTGATTCGGGTTCATCTCTACTTTGACTTAGTTATGTTATCTTATATTTTATCATATTTATATCACGATTTAGCTCAGTCGGCCGATGATGCCTTCTCAGTATCCGTGGTTTTATTACTCATACTACACTTCTATACCTTTTTGGTACAAATCAGAGTTCTAGTTACCGTTGTTGATCAACGAATATACTGTGTTGATATTTGGAGATAGGAGGAGGACTTAGAGTTGGAGTCACCTATTTTCTTCTATCTTACTTATATCTAGTCATTAGTTTCAAGACAGATTGTATTGACTGTTTTAGATACTTGGGTTATATTTATAGTTGCTCTTGTATTGGCTCTACCAGGTTGTGGGATGGTATTTATGTAGTGACTACCTTTAAAGTATTTATGTTGCCTTCCTTATTTCTTGTGTTGGATTGCCTATTTTTCCCTTTTAGGGCATTTCTACCAAGTTGACCCATTGCTTTTAACTCTGGGATATAGTTCGACTTCCCTACTGGTGGTATTTAGAAGGTATCATCATGACTCATAAATCATGTCGTGATATTATGCATATGACAAAGATGATAGAAAAAATACTAGTGGCACTTGCCAACTCATGTGAATTTCTTATCTTATAGAATAGCAATAAGCAAAATTGTCACTCTATGGCACTTAATCAGATTACATCTCCACTAGGTTGTGCCGTGCACAAATTGTAGGGATAACTCACTAACTTTGTGGTTATGATATTTCTGTGAAGCCTATCAAAATTTTCTTTGATAATTCTAGTGTTATTTATTTATCGAAAAATCCTATGCATCATTCTTGATTTAAACACATCGATATCAAGCATCATTTTCTTAGAGATCATTTTTTATTAGGCGATATTGAATTATCATTCATTATTATTGAATTTTAGTTAGCAAATATTTTTACAAAATCCTTATTGAACGAAAGATTTTGTTTTCTTCATAATTTGTAGGGAATTATTCCAAAATCTTTGTATAATCTTTTTCTCCTTATTTGATGACTACAACTGAGTGTAAAAGTAGGTTTATTTAACTGTTGATTTTGATTGATGTACTTGCCTTTATTATTTCCTTGAAGGTGATTCCAAAGTTATGAACTTGCCTTGTCCAATCCCCTTTTCCCCTGACATAAGGTTCTCGCCTTAATCATATCACCTTTTCCAATTCTCTATTTCTCTTCATGTTTCTCTTTACCATATATTATCTATTTTCTCCTCTTTCCCTTCTCAATCTCTTTTCAAACTCTCTCTCTTCTTCTCTACTTCCATGACTAATAACCCTGAAAACTCCTCCTGTATGTACAATTGCAAAAGTTCTCACTTTAAAGAAAAAGGAAAATCCTCCTCTCCCGTTCCTCTTGACTTAGACCTTTTTTATTATATTATCCCTAAAACTTCTTTAGACTTATCTCACTCGCATCTATGCAATAGGCCTTCAAATCATGATGATTCTAAAAATTCTAAGAAGAAGGTAAAATTTGATTTTGCAGTTCCTTGAATATCAAAATTGACTTTTGGAGACCCTCAAACGAATCCTTGTTTCATTCTCCTAAGGAACGACCCTTGGTGCATGGTCGAATTGTTGATTTTGATTTCTTACAAACTTTGTACTTCCCCTTTAAACAATTGTTTGAAATTTAGAATTGGGCAAATATTTTTTCATATACTCCTAAAGTCCCGATGAACCCCTTATTCGTATATTTATCCCAACTTTCACTCTATTCTTACTGGTGAACTAGAAACATTAGTCTTGGGAAAGCGTATCTTCTTAGATTGTAGTATGTTTGACTCTATTTTTGGTGTCTCTTCTTATAATTTCTCTACTTCCTCCAAAACCCCTTGGCCAGTTGATTTTGATATCTTTTTTGACCAAGCAAACAAATCCATCGCTCTGGATTCTTATGAACCTCATTCCTTATTCCTTGGCCTAAAAAATTTGTCTTATTAGACTAGAGGCATTGCCCATATTACGGTAACCACTCTTCTTCCTAATGCAGGATCTGTAATGACCCTCTGAGTTATTATTTACATTTCCATACATTTTCATCATTTAGATCTTTCCTATAGTTTTCCCAAGTCATTTATGACTAGTTGGAGATTGCAGTTCAGTTATCAGGCAGTTCGTTTGGTTTTTAGAGCCAATTCCTTATTTTGAAGTCTTCATTTGTAAAATTTGGTTGTCAGACTAAAAATTCAGTGTAAGAACCTCATATACCGATTCTGAAAGTTTTGTTAGCTCTGGGTCTTCAGTTTTAGGCTAGTTGAACTTTGCTTTAGGTCCTAAGGTGTCACGACCCAAGGATACCCCTTGGCCACGACAACAGTGCTTACGGACACAAGTGATCATAAGCTAACCCATGATCTGGTACCTGTTGTGATCACTAAATAATTTAATACTAAAGCCTTATGTGCAGAAGATAAACTAATAGAATATTGTAATCAAAACAATGAAATATAAGCCAACATATCTGAAACAACCGAATAGACGGAAACTAAATAAATGTCTATCTTTCTAGAACAACTGATAAAAACTAAAAAATGAATAGCTGTCGAACTGTTTGAAAGCCTCTAGAAATCCTTAGGATTTGATGGGATAGACCCCAAACTAACTTCGACTGACTGAACATGACTAGACACTAAAATAACAATAAAATATATCATTTCCTCAATAGAAGAGGACTCACCACTATTGCTGCTAGATAATGCTAGACTGCCTAAGTACAGTCGGGAAACTGTGCGTCTGAACCTATGTTATAAGAAAACATAGCGCAAAAGAAGAGTATGAAATTAGTACTTTGAATGCACTGGTACGTGAGATAAGGACTAACTGAAATGCATAAGACAACTAAACATGGATGAATTAACATGTAAAACTGAGAATTCAAGACCAAGAATAAATAGATACTGAAATAATATGAAATCTGAATAATTGAAATTTGTATAACTGGGCATCTGAAAGATGTACACTTGGTCATGAAAACCTGAACTGATCTATTCTAAAAACTACAATGAGACTATGGGAGCTGACTACATCCGACATGCCCCAATCTGAGCTATTGGGGTCCAACTTGTAACACTAGTTGGAAGGGTGTTGGTACCTTGTCAGGGATACCAACACATGACTGACAATGTGGATCCACAAGGATAATGTCCTAAAGGATGAGGATTCCATGCCTCTACTGACGAGGGCCCCCTCATAATCTATAATGGTGCGGTAGGTCAGGAACTTAGGGACTGCTACTAATGACTCATGCCTCTACTGACGGGGGAGTCATCATCCATGCGTTCACTCGGTGCTAAGTATTACCCCCAACTAAATGACACTGGTGTTATTAGTTATTTAACATGACATAGTACTATACTTATAAGTTCTCAGCATGAACATGATGATCTGAATTGGATAATAAAACCATGATCTAACTAACTTGTTACTTGAAAGCAAAAATCATGTAAGGACATATAGGTATCGAGTGTTCATAACCCACTAGCACTGAATGATTACAAAAATATGACAACAACTTTTAAACAATGATAGGAAGTCATAATTCAAAGATCCAAAGATGATAAATTTCAATAACTGCTGAAATGCATGAATTTGAACATGGGAATGTGTTAAACATGAGAAGACAACATATTTACATGGTTTAATTCATAAATTGATGAATCATCATGAAATCAAGGGGATAAGGCATGGAATATTGGAATACAAAATATAAATTAACTTAAATAACATAGGAACATATGTTGGCATGGTGAGAATTTTATTTATTAAGAAGTTCATGGATTAACTTCATAAATTTCATGGATAATTTCATAAAATAGGATATGATTCAAGATTTTAAACTAAGAGAGTGTTTTTGGGCTCAATGGGTGGAAGCAACCCATTGATGAATACCCCACATACCTTGAATCGCTTAACTTGATGAAATAAATATAAGGACCCAAAATCATCTCCAGGGACGTCACACGGTGCCTAAGGCTACGAGTAGCCCCAAGCTAACCCTTAAAGCCAGTTTCTACCAATGACACTCAATTCAAGATAAGAATGGATTCAACACTAGCATAGTCATATCACATGAAAGGAAATATGGAAAATATACTCGGTCCATAAGACCACAATATAGATAAATCTCAAAAAAACTACAAAATCAAACCCTTGACACATCACAAGTCTGACAATAGTCTGACAAGCCTCTACAAATCAAAATCTAGAGAGCCATTGGGACAGGTCCCCAACTGACTCGAAATGAATTGAAGATAAAACATAATCTCCTAAGTACGGTAAATATCTGAAGATCGGTCCTTAAATCATAAGGACTCACCAGTGTAGAAAATGTAGGCAAGGTACTCGAAGAATCACGGGTGAGGCTGGGACTGAGCACCTGAACCTACATTATGACACAATGTAGCACATAGACATATATGTGGATCAGTACTTGGAATGTACTGAGTATACGGAGGTGAATGCATATGAATAAAATAGTAACAATCTTCTTTAATCAAATCATGTATGCATTATGAGGCGACTCACATGGCTTGAACATGTATAAAATATAAAGCTCATAAGTCATGTAGAATGGAGCATGTAACACAAATCTTGTGAGTCATCATTGTTTAATCTCAAAATTCAAAATCTTCTCTTGTTCTCAATACCCAAAGGCTAAGGGACTTTAAACAATACTTTCAACTCATGCATAAGTCTCATGGAGACTAAAACTTCTTCAATGCTCAAAATTTTATAACTATTTAGAACTCATATACTTGGAATTTTCAATAATATAACTTGAAAACATACCTGAAGGCATTTCATTCACTTTTGGAAAATATCTCATCTCAAGTTTTAGGGAAATCACTCCATCTCAAATGGAAATGCATTCTAGTTTATGGAGATAACTTATCTCAAGGATTTATAAAAAGTACTATAACAAGGGAAGATGCTTTCATTAAGGAAATAACTCACATCAAGAAAATACTTTAGTTATGGAAAAATCTTTGCAATTCAACCATTCAGGAAAATAGATTATAGGGAAGGAAAATAAGTATTTGATCTCGAAGTTTCAATGTCAAGGGAGGTTTTTGTAACCGACATAAACCATGCGAGCTATATGGAGTCCAATGTTTTGTCCTTCTAAGGAAGAGACCCTACGTTGGGGAGGAGCATCATACTATTGCCAGGGAGTATAACCAAGGTCTAGTGATCTGTAACGCCCCGCATTTTAGGCTACAATATAAACCATAATTTTGATGCATTGATAATCCCGAAGCCATAAATCCTATGCTAATATGGCATGTTAATTATTTGTGTCGTATGTGAATCCTTTCAAGCTTGAATTTATACCATA
This sequence comes from Capsicum annuum, assembly GCF_002878395.1. Lineage (NCBI taxonomy): Eukaryota > Viridiplantae > Streptophyta > Magnoliopsida > Solanales > Solanaceae > Capsicum > Capsicum annuum. Next base: position 167,418,386 of record NC_061117.1, read on the forward strand.
GAGGTCCTTTTACACAAGGACGAGTTGAAAACTACTTCAATCGATTATTTTTAAGTGGATATTATAATTTGTGTCAACTTATATCGACCATGACTCTTTGTATATGTCAAATTAGAGAGCCTACTATGTGTAAAATAATAGGATTTTGAGTTAGCTTTCCAATGATACCAATTTTACTAAAATTCGGCACCTTAGCAAGAAGTTATGGCCTTTAAAGTAGTATACATCGCCTAACCAATCTCACATGGCCACTGGAAAGCATATGCGATAGCATATGCGGCGCCTATGTAAAACATAGGTGATAGCATAGGCGGCGCCTATGTAAACATAGGAGACAACATAGGTGGCGCCTACGTAAGCATAGGCGATATCATATGTGGCGCCTATGTAATGGTTTTAAGTGAATTAAACTCTCCATTTTTGGGGCAAAATGGTCCTTTTCCCACCCTTATTCAGCCAAAAACACGAAATTCAGTTCTCAATTCTCCAAAATACATCCACATTCATATAAAAATTCTCAAGAACAGTCCCAAGGGTTTCAAACTAAAAGCCCAAATAAATCAAGATTTAACCGTGGGTTTTTAAAATCGATTAGAGATTATGAATCCCCAATCCACAGGCTTCAAAAAGCACCTATTATTTTCTGAAATAGCGGTATGCGGGGTTTTTCTAAATTCTCATGGGCATAGAAAAATCATGTTTTAGAATATGGTTTTTGAATCAATATATATATTCATGTATTAAATGTTTTAACATCATTGTTTTGGTCTTTTGACCTTCCTCAAAGTGATTTGAGAATTTGAATGTATAAAACCATGTATTTAAAAATGAATTCTTGTTGAGAGCATAATTTTTGGTGAATTTCCTTTTATTATGAATTTTTAAGATTTCTCATAGCATATGAATTATTTTGCAATGCATCCTTGAAAAGCACTATATGAAATAATTGAACTCTTATTATGATTTAAAGGTGGTTTTAAAATCACTAAAGAGGGAATCTAGCATGAATGTTTAATGTTCATAATGCATGTAATGAAAGAGTGCATGGATTTGCTAAAGGCACTAGACCACCATATACTGATGAAGTTTTTGCATGATTTTGACTTGAGTTTTGAAACACAAAATCTTCTATATCTATTGCATGATTTTGGTTGTCTAAATTATGCTTTAGATAAAAGATTTAGCCTTGGTATGACGATACCAATGCAGACTAATGCCATATCAGACTCAGACTAATAGACATTTCAGACTCTCATGATTCTAGATATTAATATTGTTGCATGTACAGAAAAGGTTTAAAATGGGCATACAGAGATGTTAGGTGGTTCCCTAAAGAGGGCTTGATTTTAAGCAACTCATTTCCTAAAACCATGGTTTGCCGAACTGGGTATATTATTATACACTAACTTAAGTGTCGTGTGGCATATCAGGTTCAGGAACTCCAACCCTTACGGCATACTCGGGTTGGAAGCTTCCCCGCTGATTCAATGGTGGATTCCATATCTCCCATGGAATATCAGACTTATAGGGGATACCACCTAATTCAGAAGTAATACACAGATCAGAGTTTGAGATTTACAGACAGGTTACATGTTTTCAGAAGATGCCCATGTGTTTTTAGAAACTATTTTATGCATAATGTTTGATGAAAATTTGCTCTCACGTATTATATATATATGTTCAATTACTTTATTTTGGATTGCTTCGCGTGTCAATATAATTGTGCTGACCCCCCCTCCTTCTAAGTTCTAAGGCACAGTCTAGGGGCCCAGATAAATAGTAGAGATTTTAGATCATAGAACGAAGTTTGCAGTGGTGAGCCTTCTATGATTCAGAAGGCCTGGTTATTTCATATTACTACTATTAGTTAGGTTTTGGTCTACTAGGGGCCTTGTCCCAGCTTTCAGACAACTTTGATTAGTTCATGGTAGAGATTTTGCAGACTGAGTCAGACATTATTATTCAGATATATTTTGGATTTCAATTTTCAGTATTATGATCATATTCAGATTGACCATGTTTCTGCATTAGATTTCTCTTTTCGGATTACCTTTTATCATATGAATTATATGAATGATTACCAGATAGATAGGGAAGGGTGTTTCGGGCCTTCATGGTTTGGGATGCTCATCACGGCTAGGGCCCCAGCTTGGGTCATGACAAACTTGGTATCAGAGCACGGTTCATGGTCCCAAGGTATCTAAAAAATTGCGTTAGGTAGAGTCTTGGTTATCAGTGTATAGCGCGCCACAGTTATAAGCAAGAGGCTACTAGGCATTTAGGAAATGTTTCCCTTCTTTTTTATTTAGTTCGTGCTTCAGAGTCTGAACTATCCCCTAATCAATGATCTTTTGTATTTCAAAAACACAGTTATGCCTCCACGTCGTATCATCGATTAGAATGCTCAGGCAGATGAGGTCCATCCCACCCATAGGATGCATACCCATAACAGAGCTCAAACTTTAGAACCTGTCCCTACTTTGGGAGTCCCTCCAGTACTAACCAGTCCACCTCAGGCTCCGCGGACTGATGACAACTATTCTCCAACTGCTCAGAGAGATATTTCAAATACATAATTTAGAGGTTTTATCCATATGCTGACACAGTTGGTAGCTAACCAGGATTACTGATCAGAAGATGTTGGGCTGCATTTGTTACGTCTGAGGCTACCAAGGTCAGATATTTCATGAAAATGAACCCACCTAAGTTCACTGGAACTAAGGTAGAGGAAGATCCACAAGATTTCATGGATGAGATGGAAAAGATCTTTAAGGTAATGCATGTGGATGAGGTGGAACTAGAAACTTATTAGCTTGAGAATGTAGCGAATCAATGGTATACTGACTGGGGGGATGCAAAAGGTGAGAGTTTTGAGCCCACAATTTAGGGCAAATTTGTGAAAGTTTTTCTTGATTGATTCTTTCCTCTGGAGTTGAGGGAGGCCAAAGTAGAAGAGTTTATGAATCTGAAGCAGGGAAGTATGAGTGTCTAGGAGTACACTTTGAAGTTTAATAAACTATCCCACTATGCACCAGTGTTGACTAGTAATATGAGAGTTCGGATGAGGAAATTTGCATCCGGCCTTTCTGATAACCTGGTGCTTGAGTACCAGGGGGAAATGTTGAATAAGGAGTTAGACTTTTCTAGGCTGACCATTCATATAAAGCAGGTAGAAGAGAAAAAGAAGAAGATCTCTGAAGCTAGGGAGGTGGAAAGATAAACGAAAAGAGCCAGATTAGCCGACCAGAGTCACAGTCAACCTCAGGGCGGTAAGTGGGGAAATAAATGGCAGAAAAAAAAGAATTGGGGTAATGCACAGTTTACTGCTAGCGCCCCAGTACCTTGACCACCAGTAGATAGATGATCTCAGAGTTTTCAGACAAGCCATAGAACCAGAGATCAGGATACTCGGTCACAGGGTAGTGTGGCTAGCAGCATCATACTTTTCTGCGGTGTGAAACTTGTGGTAAAAATCATCCGAGAAGGTGTCAAGTGGGATCGATAGTGTGTTATTTATGTGGTCAGCCGGTTCACTTTTAGAGGGAATGTCCATCTACTAGAAAGAATGTTGGTGGTGCAAAGTCTCAAGCAAATTCTTCGACACCATCCCCGCCTCATAAGGGTGCCACATCAGCTGTCGAGAATAGTCACAACTGGTTATATGCTTTGACTAACTGCCAGGAGGCGGAAGCTTCCCCAGATATAGTTACCGATACGTTATAAATATTTTCCCATGATGTTTATGTGTTACTTGATCCTGGGTCTACTTTATTATATGTGACCCCTTATGTGGTTGTTGGTTTCGGGTTTGAGCCTAGTATGATTTCTGAACCCTTTTCTATTTCTACCCCAGTAGGGGATTCTATTATTTCTAGGAGGGTGTACAAGGGTTGTGTTGTGACTGTTGGTAGCTGGGATACTTTAGCGAATCTCATAAAGTTAGATATGGTTGCTTTAGATGCTATCTTGGGAACGGATTGGATCTATTCATGCTATGCCACATTAGATTATAGGACTCGAAAGGTCACTTTTTCTTTCCCGAATAAACTAGTGATAGAGTGGAAAGGACATTCTTTAGCACCCAGAGAGCACTTTATATCCTATCTCAGAGCCCGCAAACTCATTTCTAAAGGTTTCTTGTACCACCTTATCTAAGTTAAGGACTCCAATGCCGAGAGTCTTCCTCTTCAATCTATTCTCGTACTAAAAGAATTCCCAGAAGTGTTTCTAAATGATCTCCCAGGAATACCACCTGATAGGGAGATTGAGTTTGGTATTGATGTGGTTCCAGACACTCATCCTATTTCCATTTTGCCATATAGAATGGCTCCTGCAAAACTAAAAGAGTTGAAAGAACAGTTAGCAGATCTCCTAGATAAGGGTTTTATATTCCCCGGTGTGTCTCCTTGCGGTGCGCCTGTACTTTTCGTGCAAAAAAAAAATGGTTTCTTTCGTATGTGCATAGACTACCGTCAGCTGAATAAGGTCATGATTAAAAATAAATATCCTCTTCCTAGGATTGACAACCTCTTTGACCATCTTCAGGGTGCCAAGTGTTTTTCAAAAATAGACCTCCGTTCGGGTTATCATCATGTCCTTCTGGTTGACTAACGCCCCTATAGCCTTTATGGATCTTATAAATAGAGTATTTCGTCAGTTTCTTAACTTGTTTGTCATTGTATTTATTGATGATATCCTGATCTATTCTAAGAGTAAACAGGATCACGCCAATCACCTCCGAATTATTCTTCAGACCCTTAAGGATCATTAGCTATATGCCAAATTTTCTAAGTGTGAATTCTGGTTAGATGCTATTGCCTTCTTAGGGCATATTGTGTCCAGTGACGGGATAAGAGTGGATCCCCAAAAAGTTGAAGCAATGAGAAAATGGCCCAGACCCACGACTCCAATCGATATTTGGAGCTTCTTAGGTTTGGTGGGGTATTACAGAAGGTTTGTAGAGGGTTTTTCTTCCATAGCTGCTCCACTCACTGAATTGACTCGGAAAAAGGTAAAGTTTGTTTGGTCTGATCTGTGTGAGAATAGTTTTGAGAAGTTGAAAGACAAACTGACCACTACTCCTATTTTGACCCTTCCGAGGGTGTAGATGTCTTTGTGGTATACTGTGATGCGTCCCGTGTGGTACTTGGTTGTGTGTTGATGCAGCATAGTAAGGTAGTAGCTTATGTATCTAGGCAGTTGAAGGTGCACGAGAGAAACTACCCCACCCATGATTTGGAGTTAGCGGATGTGGTGTTAGTACTTAAGATTTGGCAGCACTACTTGTACGGTGTTACATTGATATCTTCACTGACCACAAGAGTCTGCAGTATGTTTTCTCACAGAAAGAATTGAACCTCAGGTAGAGGCACTGGATGGAGCTTCTGAAAGACTATGATATGAGCCTGCATTACCATGCGACCAAGGAAAATATTGTAGCCGATGCCCTCAGCAGGTTTTCTATGGGCAGCCTTTCTCATGTAGAAGAAGGAAAGAAAGAGATAGTGAAGGATATTCACCGCCTTGTAAATCTAGGAGTGCGACTCTTAGATTCCGAAGATGGAGGGGTAATTGTTTATGAGTTAGCTAAGTCATCACTTTGTGCTGAAGTTAAGGAAAAGTAGGTTGAAGATCCCATCTTGATGCATATCAAGAAAGATGTGGGTCAACAAAAGGTTATGTTGTTTGAAATTGGTGGTGATGGTATTGTGAGATTTTAGGGTAGGTTGTGCATTTCGAATGTTGATGGACTGCAGGAAAGAATCCTTGATAAGGTGCACACTTCGAGGTATGTCATTCACCCAGGCTATACTAAGATGTACCATGATCTGAAAACCTTGTATTGGTGGAATAACAAGAAACGTGATGTAGCTGATTTTATGTCCAAGTGTTTGACTTGTCAACAAGTGAAGGTAGAACACATGAGGCTAGGTGGTACTTCCCAAGAGATATACCTACCTTTATGGAAGTGGGAGATGATAAACATGGACTTCATTATAGGACTTTCGAGATCCCAAAACCAGTATGATTCTGTATGGGTGATTGTAGATCGTTTGACAAAGTCAACCCACTTTTTGCCAGTGAGGACTAATTATTCGGGAGACGGTTATACTAAGATTTACATTGAGGAGATAGTTAGGTTGCATGGGTCACTATTGTCCATTATATCCTATAGAGGTATGCAGTTTTCATCTCAGTTCTGGAGATCTTTTCAGAAGGGTTTAGGTACACAAGTGAATTTGAGCACCGCTTTCCACCCTCAGACGGATGGGTAAGCTGAGTGTACCATTCAGACCCTTGAGCATATATTGAGGGCATGTGTCATTAATTTCAAAGGTAGTTGGGTAGATAACCTACCACTGATTAAATTTGCTTATAATAATAGTTACCATGCCAGTATCAAGATGGCTCCTTTTGAGGCTTTGTATGGGAGGAGATGTAGGTCTCCGATAGAATGGTATGAAGTAGGTGAGACTCATTTGTATGGGCTTAATTTTGTTCATCAGGCGATGAAGAAAGTGAAAATCATTAGACAATGACTCAGGACTGGTCAAAGTCGTCAGAAGTCCTGTGCCGATGTTCGGAGAAGAGAATTAGAGTTTGAAGTTAGTGATTGGGTGTTTCTCAAGGTTTCTCTTATGAAAGGAGTTATGCGGTTTGGAAAAAGAGGTAAATTGGGCCCTCGCTATATAGGGCCATATCAGATTTTGAGAAAGATTGGTGCAGTTGCTTATGAGCTAGAGTTGCCTGCAAGTTTGGGTTTTATTCATCCGTTATTCTACGTATCCATGTTGAAGAAATGCATTGGAGATCATTCTTTTATATTTCCAGTAGAGGATATCAAAGTGATGGATTCCTTGTCCTACGAAGAAGAGCCCATTGAAATTTTAGATCACCAAGTTTGAAAGTTGAGGAGCAAAGAGATAGCCTCAGTGAAGGTATTGTAGAGGAATCAAAAAGTTGAAGAAGCAACTTGGGAGTCAAAACATGACATGAGAATTAGATATCCCAATTTGTTTGCTTCGATGGATGATAAGACAGAAGGTACTATTCCTATCTTATCTTTCCTAGTCCTTATTATGCTTGAAATTATGTCTGTCTATGTCCCGCATCATCATTCGGGGACGAATGATCCTAAGGGGGGATAATGTAATGCCCCGCATTTTGGGCTACAATATAGACCATGATTCCGATGTGTTGATAATACCGAAGCCATAAATCCTATGCCAATATGGCATGTTAATTATTTGTGTAGTATGTGAATCTATTCAAGCTTGAATTTAGACCATAGAGGTCCTTTGACTCAAGGACGAGTTGAAAACTACTTCGATTGATTAAGTTTAAGTGGACATTATAATTTGTGTCAACTTCTATCAATCATAACTCTTTGTATATGTATAATAAGAGAGCCTACTATGTAAAATGATAGATTTTCGAGTTAGCTTTCCAACAATATCAATTTTGCTAAAATCCGGCACCCGAGGAAGAAGTTATGGCCTTTCAAAGTAGTATGCGTCACCTAACCAATCGCACATTGCCACTGGAAAGCATATGGGGTAGCATATGCGGCGCCTATGTAAACATAGGAGATAGCATGGGGGCGCCTATGTAAACATAGGTGGCGCCTATGTAAGAATAGGCGATATCATATACAGCGCCTATGTAATGGTTTCAAGTGACTTATACACTCCGTTTTTAGGGTAAAATGGTCCTTTTTCCACCCTTATTCAGCCATAAACACGAAATTCAGTCCCCAATTCTCCAAATACATCCACATTCATCTAAAAATTCTCAAGAACACTCCCAAGGGTTTCAAACTAAAAACCCAAATAAATCAAGATTCAACTGTGGGTTTTCAAAATCAATTAGAGATTCGGAATCCCCAATACAAGCTTCAAGAAGCACCCATTATTTTCCGAAATAGAGGTACGTGGGGTTTTCCTAAATTCTGATGGGCATAGAAAAATCATGTTTTAGAATGGTTTTTTGAATGTATATATATATTCATGTATTAAATGGTTTAACATCATTGTTTTGGTCTTTTGACCTTCCTCAAAGTGATTTGAGAATATGAATGTATGAAACTATGTATTTAAGAATGAATTCTTGTTGAGAGCATGATTTTCGATGAATTCCCTCTTATTATGAATTTTTCAGATTTCTCATAGCATATGAATTATTTTACAATGCATCCTTGAAAAGCACTATATGAAATGATTGAACTCTTGTTATGATTTAAAGTTGTTTTTAAAATCACTAAAGAGGGAATCTAGCATGAATATTTAATGTTCATAACGCATATAATGAAAGAGTGCATGGATTTGCTAAAGGTACTAGACCACCATATGTTGATGAAGTTTATGCATGATTTTGACTTGAGTTTCGAAACACTAAATCTTCTATCTCAGTTGCATATTTTTGGTGGTCTAAATTATGCTTTAAATGAAAGATTTAGTTTAATGTATTATGTCTCAGAAATCATGACTTGCAAGTCTTTGTATGACGATACCAATTCAGACCAATGTCATATTAGACTCAGACTAATAGACACTTCAGACTATCATAATTCTAGAGATTCAGAATGTTGCATGTACAGAAAAGGTTAAAAATGGGCATACAGAGATGTTAGATGGATCCCTGAAGAGGGCTTAAGTTCAAGCAACTCATAGCCTAAAACCGTGGTTTGTCGACCCGGGTATATTATTATACGTTGACTTAAGTGTCGTGTGGTGTATCAAATTTAGGAACTCCAACCCTTGCGGCATACTGAGGTTGGAGGCTTTCCTGCCGAGTAAATGGAGGATTCCATATCACCCGTGGAATATCAGACTTGTAGGGGATACCATCTAAGTCAGAAGTAATACACAGATCAGAGTTTGAGATTTACAGATAGGTTACATGTTTTCAGAAGATGCCCATATGTTTTTAGAAACTTTTTTATGCATAATGTTTGACGAAAATTTGCTCTCACGTATTATATATATATGTTCAATTACTCTATTTTGGATTGCTTCCCATACCAGTACAATTGTGCTGCCCCCCCTCCTTCCAGGTTCTGAGCCACAGTCTAGGGGTCCAGATAAACAGTAGAGATTTCAGATCACAGACCGGAGTTTGCAGTGGTAAGCCTTCTATGATCCAGAAAGCCTGGTTATTTCATATTACTACTATTAGTTAGGTTTTGGTCTACTGGGGGCCTTTTCCTAACTTTTAGACAACTTTGATTAGTTCATGGTAGGGATTTCGCAGACTGAGTCAGACATTATTATTCAAATATATTTTGGATTTCAGTTTTTAAGTATTATGATCACATTCAGATTGGCCATGTTTTCGTATTAGATTTCTCTTACCGCATTACGTTTTATCATATGAATTATGTGCATGATTACCAGATAGATAGAGAAGGGTGTTCCAGGCCTTCATGGTTCGGGATGCTCATCACGGCTAGGGCCCTGGCTTGGGTCGTGACATGATCACTAAAGGAAACTTGGCCTCGGGCCCAATCTTAATAATAATAAACTCGGCATTAGGCCCAACCTACAATGGCATGTAGTTTTGGGGTAGAAACCGTATTATCTTACCTACTTGGTGCTAAATACTACTCTCTTTAGATTATCTAGCGCTCATCTCATAAAAAATCCATTTTTAGAATAATCACATGGTTCACCACGAACCTAATAATCAAATCAATAATCTCATATAGTGAAGTGGATTTCAAAGCTCAAGGATCGTTAGGTCAATTCATTTCTCAATCATCTCAAACTCAAAACATGGGTTCTCATAGCACAAAAGTTCATAATTTCACAAGTCTCAAATAGGGCTTACTAACCCATTATTCAATCTCAAGTTAAAGCTTATCAAAAGCATAATATATAGCATATAGATTCATAAATCATGTGGAAATCTTGGAATTTCAGCAAATTACCTCAAAATCTCAATATAGTCATAAGCTTAAATATCTCAACAATGAAAATATTAGCTTATCAAGGAGTAAAATCATGGGGTTTATATCCAGCTTTAAATACTCAAGAAAACATGCAGAAATCATGCCATTTGACTCTTAATTCATGAGAAATATCAATATAATGCAATCAATAATAATGGGAGAAAAACCCAATTCAAATTCATGTAAAAAACTCATATATTTCAAGAATTTCATGATGTAAATAGACTTTTGGGCACAAGGGTGAAAGGATTACCCTGGTTCAAAAACCCCACATACCTTGAATTAGAAGCTTTTGATGAACTCTCACTTTTGAAACTCTATTTGTGCTCTAGAATGAGGGTTCTTGAGGTCCTTGACTTGGGAATCTTGAATCTTGACTCAATTTAGGGAATCCATGGTGGATTCTTGAGGTTCTTGGAAGAGGTTTTCGATACTTAGGGTTTATGTTGAGAGAAAACTTGAGAAAAACCTCATAAGATGTTTGTAAATGGCTTTGATTTAGTGTTTTCACGATTTTATATGCTTGGAAAAGGTCCAAAGTGTCCTTTTAAACATCTGTCCAAAGTGGATTTCATTGGCCTCCGCAACGCGCCACTTATCGCAGTGGCTCACTGGAATTTGACAATTGGGAAATTGGCAGCCTCCGCGACATGGAGCCATTGTGTTTTCCAACTAGTTGGAACCTGGGACTCCTCCGCGACATGCCACTATCGTGGGGTTCCACTGGAAATTGAAAATTTCCAAATCAACCCTCTCCGAGACGCTCCAAGCAGTTAAATGATGCAGTTTTACGACTAAGGCTTAAATTAGCCATAACTTCTTATCCGAGTGTCGGATTTGGGCAAATCTTATATCGATGGAAAGCTTATCAGATTTCCCACGTGAAAAAAAGTAGAAATTAGGGAAATTATATATGGTTAACATTTACTCACTTAGGAAGAAACTCCTCAATCTTTTAGGGTTAGAATCACGCCTCACTCGACACACCCTACGGCTCAAACTATGAGGGAACTCTGCGGGGACTTACAATATCTCCCTCTTAGGAACATTCGTCCTCAAATGTCACTAGTTAGGCTTGGAATACAGGAAAAACTAAGTACACACAGCCAAAACAATTACTAAACGGTTCAAGATCTTGCTAAACTTATGACCACTTCGGATATAGCAAGAACTCTTACTAAGATAGATGCATAGCTGAACTTTAGATTGAAAAAGCTGAATCAAGGAATAATGGTACCTTCGGATTGATCTAAACTTGCGGAAAAGAGGTGTGGGTATTTGGCTCGTATGTCTGCTTCTGCCTCCTAAGTTGCACCCTCAATAGATTGGTTCCGCCATAAAACTTTGACCAAGGAAACTTCTTTGTTCCTTAGTCTACGGATCTTAAAATATAGGATCTCCACAGGAATCTCATCGAAAGAAAGGCTATCCTGAATATCAACACTCTTTGGAGGATCAACCACAACGGAATCACCAATATGCTTCTTAAGCATGGAGACATGAAAGATAGGATGAACGGCGGACAACTTCGAGGGCAACTCAACCTCATAAGCCACTTTACCAACACAGCTCAAGACTCTATACGGGCCAACATAACGGGGACTAAGCTTTCCCTTCCTACCAAATCTTTTCACCCCTTTCATGGGTGAAATCTTCAAGTACACTAAATCACCTACCTTAAAATCAAGATCTCTCCTCCTCATATCTGCGTAAGACTTCTGACGACTCTGAGCAGTCTTCAATCTTTCTCTAATCAACTTAACTTTATCCATCGCTTCGAACACTGCAACAGGCCCACATGCGGCAGCTTTACCTACTTCAAACCAACCTATGGGTGATCTACACCTCCTACCATACAAAGCCTCAAATGGTGCCATCTCAATGCTAGCATGGAAACTGTTGTTATAGGCGAACTTTATCAATAACAAATGCTCATCCCAACTTTTTTTTGAAATCAAGAGCGCACTCCCTCAACATATCCTCTAGGGTCTGAATGGTCCTCTCAGCCTGACCATCTGTCTACGGGTGAAAAGATGAACTTAAAAGAACTTAGGTTCCAAGACCCTACTGAAACGCCCTCCAAAATTGAGAAGTAAATTGAGTACCCCTATCCGAAATGACAGACAAGGGAACTCCATGTAGTGTGACCAACTCCTGAACATACAATCTAGCATAATCCTCAGCCATATAAGATGTATGCATGGGCAAGAAATGTGCGGACTTAGTTAACCTATCCATAACAACCCAAATAGAATCATGATGACAACGCGAAAGAGGCAACCCAGTCACGAAGTCCATATTCACCATCTCCCACTTCCAAGTGGGTATACTAAACTCTTGCATCACACCACCCAGTCTTTCGTGCTCCACCTTAACCTGTTGACATGTCGCACACTTTGCTACAAACTAGGTGATGTCCTTCTTCATGTCGTTCCACCAATAGATTTCCCGCAAGTCGCGATACATCTTGGTAGTACCGAGATGAATGAAATAACATGCGTCATACGCTTCATGCATAATCCTCCACCTCAAATCATCAACAGATGGAACACACAACCTACCATGCACCCTCAACATACCATCTCACCCTTGGGAGAAAACCTTGACCTTTTGGTCCTTAACTGACTCCTTCAGTTTGACCAAACTAGGATTCTTCTCCTGCTTCTCCTTCACTTCCGAAACTAAAGAGGATTTAGAACAACTCTGCACCAACAAAATCCCCTCCGCTGAATCAAGCAATCTAACACCCAACCTAGCCAGACAATGAACATCATGAGCTGACTCTCTCTTACCTTCCTCAATATGTGCAACACTACCCATGGATAATCCGCTAAGGGCATCCGCCACCACATTGTCCTTGCCCGGGTGATATAACACACTCATATCATAATCTTTCAACAACTCTAACCACCTTCTCTACCTAAGATTCAACTCCTTCTGGGTAAGATTCAACTCCTGCTGGGTAAACATGTACTGTAGGCTTTTATGATTAGTAAACACATTAAAATAGACACCATAAAGATAGTGTCTCCAAATTTTCAAAGGAAAAACCACAGCAGCTAACTCAAGATCATAGGTCGGGTAGTTCTTTTCATGTGGCTTCAACTGTCTAGAGGCATAGGCTATAACCTTAACCATTTGCATCAACACACAACCCAAACCAACTCTAGAGGCATCACAATACACCATAAAACCATCAGTACCATCAGGCAAAGTCAACACAGGAGCTGAAGTGAGTCGAGTCTTCAACTCCTGAAAACTCTTCTCACAGGAGTCAGACCACTGGAATTTAACCTCTTTTTGGGTCAACCAGGTCATAGGAGATGCAATGGAAGAGAAACCTTCAACAAAACGATGGTAATAGCCCGCTAGACCGAAGAAACTCCTAATGTCAGATGGAGAGATAGGTCTAGACTAGTTTTTCATAGCTTCTATCTTTTGGAGATCAACTCTAATACCCTCGGCTTAAATAACATGACCCAGGAAGGCTACAAACCTGAGCCAAAATTTACACTTACTAAATTTGGCAAACAACAGGTGATCTCTAAGAGCTTGCAAGACAATTCTAAGATTAGCTGCATGGTTATTCTCATCACGGGAGTACACAAGGATGTCATCTATGAAGACAATGACGAACGTATCAAGGTATTGCTTGAACACTCGATTCATGAGGTCCATGAAGGATGCTGGGGAATTGGTTATCTCAAAAGACATGACTAGAAACTCAAAGTGACCATAACGGGTTTGGAAGGTTGTATTTGGAATATCACATTCCCTCACATTAAGTTGATGATAGCCAGATCTAAGGTCTTTCTTGGAAAAATAACTTGTACCTTGCAACTGACCAAACAGGTCATCAATTCTCAGAAGAGGATACTTATTTTTTATTGTGACCTTATTTAGTTGACGGTAGTCAATATACATACACAAAGATCCATCTTTCTTTCGTACGAACAAAATAGGTACGCCCCAAGGAGAAACACTGGGGTCTAATGAAACCTTTTTGTAAGAGATCTTTAAGTTGCTTCTTCAAATCCTTAAGCTCGGCAAGTGCTGGACAATATGGCAGAATAGAAGTAGGCTGAGTGTCGGGAAGAAGGTCAATTCCAAACTCTATCTTTCTATCGGGAGGTACCCCTGGGAGATCTTCCGGAAAGATATCGGGAACTCATTAACAACATCAACCGACTGGATGGTAGGAGTCTTGAACTTAGTGTCCTTGAACCTAACTAGATGATAGATACAACCTTTGGATATAAGCTTTCTAGCTTTGATATGGAAGATAAAATGACTCTTGGGAGATACTGAACTCCCGGACCACTCAAACACTGGTTCATTAGGAAACTGAAACTTGACCACACAGATATGACAATCTATAGATGCCTAATAATAATGAAGCCAATCCATACCCAGAATAAGGTCAAAATCTATTATGTCTAACTCTATCAAATTTTCAAATATGACTCTATGAAGCACAGTAACTAGGAAATTTCTATACACTTGTTTCGGAACAACTGACTCTCCAATTGGTGTAGAAACTAGGAAAGGCTCAGAAATCTTTTCAAGACTAATTTCAAAATTCACCACCACAAGTGGGGTCATATAAGATTTATTTGACCCGGGGTCCTACAACACATAAACATCAAAACAAAAGACACAGAGGATACCAGTAACAACATCAAAAGAGTCCTCCTGCTCCCGATAGGGTGGCAAAGCATAGAACTTATTTTGGCACTGACCGCCAGCGGTGCTAGAAGAAGTGCCCTTAGCAGAAGCAGGATGGAGTACCAAAGTTGGTGCACTAGCAGCCTGTGCCTGAGGTCGGGCATCTTTATTCCCCTATCTAACATGGAGGCAATCTCTAAGTCTGTGGCCTTGCTTGCCACAACCAAAATAACCCCTCACATCTATGAAAAACTCCCCAAGGTGATTCCTACCATATTTAGCACAAGAAGGATAACGGGGCCTGTTACCAACACTATTCTATGGCCCAGACATGAAAGACCTGCTCCTTTGCTCCGGCCTACCTTTAGGCGTAGGAGCACTAGCTGAAGAAGGAACTGGAATAGACGAACGTCTCTGAAATTGGGGATGGTTCTCTCTATTGAACCTAGGACGGCTAAACTCATGCTTATCAAATCTTGCCCTTTTGCTGCCCCTCATTCTATTTATTTCTCTAAGCTTATCTACCTCTATCTGTTAGGCATGCATCATCAACCTAGCCAGTTCTGTATCCTTATGCACTATTACGGCCCTACACTCATTCAGTACTATCCCAGAAACATCGATCACAAACTTACTCATACTAGCCCAAGTGTCAGAAATCAAATCAAGAGTGTACTTGTCCAACTGATTAAACTTCAAACAGTACTCCTTAACAGTTATGGAGCCCTGTCTCAAGTTCATGAACTCCTCAATCTTTGCCTTCCTCATCTAAAGTGGAAAGAAGTAATCCAAGAAAGCATCTTGGAAAACTTGCCAAGTCATAGGAGCGGCATTCTCACCTCTACCCTTTCCCCATAACACAACCCAATCATAAGCAATGTCCTTCAGTCTGTAGGATGCCAACTCAACACTTTCTTCTTCTGAAACATGCATCACATCTCTGATCTTCCTAACCTTCTCCAAGTACAACTGTGGATCCTCACCTATCTTTTACCCATAGAACTCAGGCGGGTTCATCCGTATAAAGTCACGAATCTTAGCCGCGACTACATCACCACCCTGCTGGTTAGCAACTGGGGCCTGGTTATTGGCCCAAACATTTATGGTGACCGCTTGGGCTAACGCCTAAAAAGCCGCCCTAAACTCAATATAGGATACCGTCTCATTCAAAGGATCAACAGGTGGGGGTTGCATATCATTGTTTTCGTGGACATTCGCTCTTCGAGGAGGCATTTTCTAAAAATAGAAGAGCATGGATTATTAGATAAGAGGGACAACTGTAGGCACGATAGAATCTGAAAGAAGAAATAACATTTTCCTAAAATGTCTCATAGTCTCTTGGTCATAGGTGTAGCGCGCTACACACCAATGATCAAGATTCTACTCAACACAGCTTATCAGACTCACAAGGACTCCTTAGAAACCTCAATCTCTGATACCAATTTGTAACGACCTGAAATAATCTCTTGGGACGTCACACGGTGCCTAAGGCTATGAGTAGCCCCAAGCTAACCCTTAGAGCCGATTTCTACCAATGACACACAATTCAAGATAAGAATGGACTCAACACTAGTATAGTCATATCACGTAAAATGAAATATAGAAAAGATACTTGGTCCATAAGACCACAATTTATAGAAATCTCAACAAAACCACAATATCGAACCCTCGATACATCACAAGTCTGACACTAGTCTGACAAGCCTCTACAAATCAAAACATAGTTTCTAAATTATGGTAAATATCTGAAGATCGGTCCTCAAATCATGAGGACTCACCACTATAGAAAACATAGGTAAGGTACTCAAAGAATCCCAAGCAAGACTGGGACTAAGCACCTGAACCTATATTATGACCCAATGTAGCACATAGACATATATGTGGATCAGTACTTGGAATGTACTGAGTATGCGGGGGTGAATGGACATGAATAAAATAGTAACAATCTTCTTTAATCAAATCATTTATGCATTATAAGGCGACTCACATGGCTTGAACAAGTATAAAGTATAAAGGTCGTAAGTCATATAGAATGGAGCATGTAACACAAATCTCATGAGTCATCATTGTTTAATCTCAAAATTTGAAATCTTCTCTTGCTCTCAATACCTAAAGGCTAAAGGACTTTAAACAATACTTTCAACTCATGCATAAGTCTCATGGAGAGTAAAACTTCTTCAATGCTCAACATTTCATAACTATTAAGAACTCATATACGTGGAATTCGAAATTATATAACTTGAAAACATACTTAAAGGTATTTCATTCACTTTAGGAAAATATCTCATCTCAAGCTTTAGGGAAATCACTCCATCTCAAATGGAAAGGCATTCTAGTTTATGGAAATAACATATCTCAAGGCTTTATAAAAAGTACTATAACAAGGGAAGATGCTTTCACTTAGGAAATAACTCACATGAAGAAAATACTTTAGTTAGGGAAATATCTTTGCAATTCAACCAATTAGGAAAATATCTTATAGGGAAGGAAAATAAGTATTTGATCTAGAAGTTTAAATGTCAAGGAAGGTTCTCATAACTGACATAAACTATGCGAGCTACATGGAGTCCAACATTTTTTCCACCTAAGGAAGAGACCCCACGTTGGGGAAGAGCGTCATACTCTTGCTAGGGAGTATAACATAGGTCTAGAGATTAATAAATGAAACTCGGCCTCAGGCCCAATCATAATCATCATATAATCAGCCTTAGGCCTAACCTACGGTGGCACGTAGTTTTGGGGTAGAAACCATAGTATCTTACCTACTCGGTGCTAAATACTACTCCTTTTAGATTATCTGCGCTTATCTCATAAAAAATCCATTTTTAGAATAATCACTTGGTTCACCACGAACCTAATAATCAAATCAATAATCTCATATAGTGAACTGGATTTCAAAGCTCAAGGACCATTAGGTCAATTCATTTCTCAATCATCTCAAAATACTTAAAACATGGGTGCTCATAGCACAAGAGTTCATAATTTCACAAGTCTCAAATAAGGATTACTAACCCATTATTCAATCTCAAGTTAAAGCTTATCAAAAGCATAATATATAGCATATAGATTCATAAATCATGTGGAAATTTGGGAATTTCAGCAAATTACCTCAAAATCTCAATATAGTCATATGCTTCAATATCTCAACAATGCAAATATTAGCTTATCAAGGAGTAAAATCATAGGGTTTATACCCAGCTATAAATACTCAAGAAAACATGTAGAAATCATGCCGTTTGACTCTTAATTCATGGAAAATATCAATAAAATGCATTCAATAATAATGGGTGAAAAACCCAATTCAAATTCATGTAAAAACCTCATATATTTCAAGAATTTCATGATGTAAATAGACTTTTGGGCACAAGGGTGAAAGGGTTACCCTTGTTGAAAAACCCCACATACCTTGAATTAGAAGATTTTGATGAACTCTCACTTTTGGAACTCTATTTGTGCTCTAGAATGAGGTTTCTTGAGGTCCTTGACTTGGAAACCTTGAAACTTGACTCAATTTAGGAAATCCATGGTGGATTCTTGAGGTTCTTGGAAGAGGTTTTCGATACTTAGGGTTTACGTTGAGAGAAAACTTGAGAAAAACCTCATAAGATGCTTGTAAATGGCTTTGATTTAGTGTTTCCATGATTTGATAGGCTTGGAAATGGTCCAAAGTGCCCTTTTAAACATCTGTGTGAAACTGGAAAAATTGAACTGGAACCCGATTTCATTGGCCTCCACGACACGCCACTTATTGTGCTGGCTTATTGGAATTTGACAATTGGGAAATTGGCAGCCTCTGCAATGCAGAGCCATCGTGTTTTCCCACTGGTTGGGACCTAGGACTCTTTCGCAATGCGCCACTATTGTGGGGTTCAACTGGAAATTGACAATTTCCAAGTAAACCCTCTCCACGATGCGCCAGGTAGTTAAATGATGCAGTTTTGTGACTAAGGCTTAAATTAGCCATAACTTCTTCCCCGAGTGTCCGATTTAGGAAAATCTTATATCGATGGAAAGCTTATCAGCTTTTCCACGTAACCAAAAGTAAAAATTAGGGAAATTCTATATGGTTAACACGTTACTCACTTAGGAAGCAACTTCTCAATTTTTTAGGGCCGGAATCATGCCTTACTCAGCATGTCCTATGGCTCAAACTACGAGAGAACTTTATGGGGCCTTACAGTAAACTTAACTTTTAAGACTCGGGAGATGATCCTAAGGAAGAAACCCTAATCTTGTTCTTGAGAATGGGAGGAGAGAAAAGTTGTTTAATTGATTAAAAGGGGAGAAAATAATGTTTCTCTTTAATATAGGGTTGTGGGTTTGGGAGTTATAAGGAGGGAAAAAGACTAAAAAGAACTTTAACTAAACTTCTTAGAATTTACTCACCAGTATATAAGTCTACCATACAACTCGTATGGAAGAGTATGACTAGTTTCCATGACTCATAAGCTTTGAACGATCACACACAGATCAACATACGAGTCATTACTTACAACTCGTACCATCCTCATACTACTAGTGTCCTCTTGTCATAACTTGGACAAAATCTTATGGGGAATACACTATTGAACTTACGACTTGCTTCATACAACTCTTCTACTTCTTAATGACTTCAATAGGTTTAGTCATACCCTAAACAAAATGTTACCTATCTTGCACTGTCTTGGGTATGAGCTCAATGTACGACTCGTATATTATGCATATGACCTAAGAGACGTCATATGATGGACAGAAACTTCCAGAGATAGGGTGTTACAATATCTTCCCCTTGGGAATATTTGTCCTCGAATGAGGTTAGTTAAGCTTAAATACTAAGGAAACTATGGTCGTATACTAAATATTCATAAACTGAAACTTGATTAAACAAATCGGTCTTAGACATGATACATAGACTGAAATAATTTTGTGAATGTATGCAATGAAATGAGAATGGCTACATAGCTGAAATAAAGATATGGAAAGAGTCGATTTAAGGAAAATCATTACGTTAAGTTGAGTCTGAATTCATGGAGAAAAGATGAGGGTACTTGGCTCACATATCTGCTTCTGCTTCCCAAGTAGCTCCCTCGACAGACTAATTTCACCATAGAACTTTCACCAAGGGAACCTCTTTGTTCCTCAACCTACGAATATGATGGTCAAGGATCTCAACGAGAATTTCTTTATAAGAGATACTATATCTCACATCCACACTCTCTAAAGGCACAACTAAAGTTGAATCACCAATACACTTCTTTAACAATAAGACATGAAACACTGGAGGCACTGATGCCAAGTCTGCATGCAATTCTAACTCATAAGCTACCTTCCAAAGCGGCTCAAAATCCTATAGGGACCAACATAGTGGGGACTGATCTTCCCTTTCTTGCCAAACCTCTTTACACCTTTTATGGGTGAAATTTTTCAGATACACAAGGTCACCAACATCAAACTCAAGATCTTTTTTTCTCACATCGGCATAAGATTTCTGATGACTTTGAGTTATTTTCAGCCTCTCTTAAATTAACTAAACTTTTCCCATCACCTTAAACACTAAATCTTGCTTAATTAAATAGCCTCACCTACTTTAAATGAACTAATATTAGAGAGCCTCAAATGTAGCCATCTGAATACTGGAGTGATAAATGTAGTTATAGGCAAACACAATCAAAGGTAAATAGTTATGCCAACTAACCTTAAAGTCAATAATACAGGCTCTCAACATGTCCTCTAAGGTTTGAATAATCCTCTCTGCCTGACTATCTGTCTGGGGATGAAAAGTCGCACTGAGATGTATCTGGGTACCAAGACTATTCTAAAAGCCTTCCAAAAGTAAGATGTAAACTGAGTACCTCTACCTGAAATGATAGCTAATGAAATATAATGAAACCTAACCAACTCTTTAAGATAGAGTCTAGCATAATCCTTAGATGAATACGAAGTATGGACTGGCAATAAATGGGCTGACTTTGTCATCCTATATAAAATGACCCATATCAAATCATGTTGAGGACACATACGAGGCAACCCTGTCACAAAATCCCTGTTCACCACATCCCACTTCTAAGTGGGGATGCTAAACTCCTGAAGTTTACCACTAGTCCTTTGGTGCTAACCTTAACCTGCTAATAGTTCAAACACTTAGCCACAAACTCTGCAATATCTTTTTCCACACCACTCCACCAATAGATTTCTCATAAATCATGGTACATCTTAGTGGCTCCTGGGTGAATATAATACCATGCACGATGTGCTTTTTCTAAAATTTGTTGTCTCAAACCACCAACACATGGAACACATAATTTTCCCTGACAATAAAACACATCATCTCCTTCTTTGGAGAAAACCTCTGGTTTCTTTTCTCTAACCACCTTCTTCAACTTGACCAAACTAGGATCCCTATATTGCTTTTCTTTCACTTCGGCAACCAGTGAAGATTCTAAACCCATATACTACCTTCACCTAAATCAACCAACGAAACACCTAATATAGCAAGTTGATGAACCTCATGAACTAAATCTTTATTATCTTCCTTGACATGAGAACCACTACCCATAGACAATCTCCTAAGGGCATCTACCATACATTGGCCTTGCCCGGATGATATAGCATACTCATGTCATAATCTTTTAATAATTCAAGACACCTTCTCTGATAAAGATTCAATTCTTTCTGCTTGACATACTGTAAACTCTTGTGATCTGTGAACACATCAACATAAACCCCATAAAGATAATTCCTCCAAATCTTAAAGGATAAAACTATAACTACTAACTCAAGCTCATGGGATGGGTAATTCTTCTCATGTAGTTTAAGTAGTATAGAGGTATAGGCTATGACCTTATGTCTCTATATTAATACATAGACAAGACCAACTCTAGAAGTATCACAGTATACCACAAATCTATCTGAACCATCTGGCAAAGTCAAAATTGAGGTAGAAGTGAATCGAGTCTTCAACTCCTGAAAACTCTTCACGCAGGAATCTGACCACTAAAATTTCACTTTATTCTAGGTTAGTCAAGACATGGGAGAAGCAATAGAAGAAAACCTTTTAACAAACCATCTATAATAGCTAGTTAAACCAAAGAAACTCCTGATATCTTATGGAGGGATGGGTTTAGTCTAGTTTCTCATTGCTTTAGTCTTTTGAGGGTCAACTCGGATGCCATCACCAAAAACTATATGACCAAGTAAATGTACTAATCTTAACTAAAATTTGCACTTACTGAACTTAGCAAATAACTGATGGTTTCTAAAGGTCTGCAAAACAACTCTCAAATGGACTGCATGATTATTCTCATTACGGGAATAGACAAGGATGTCATCAATGAAGAATACGACAAACATGTCCAAGTACTATTTGAATACCCTGTTCATCAAGTTTATGAAATCTGTCGGGGCATTTATTAGTCCAAAAGACATAACTAGGATTCAAAGTGACTATATCAAGTCCTGAAGGCCGCCTTCAAAATGTCACACTCTCTGACTCTAAGCTGATGATAGCCATATTTGAGGTCTATCTTAGACAAATAACTTGCACCCTGAATTTGTTGAAACAAGTCATCAATTCTGGGGAGAGGATACTTACTCTTGATTGTGACTTTGTTCAACTGGTGGTAGTCAATGCACATTCTTAGAGAACTATTTTTCTTATGCACAAAAAGGACTGGAGCACCCATAGGGAAATGTAATGCCTAATAACACCCTTATCTAAGAGATCTTTTAACTTGTCTTTTAATTCCTTAAGCTCAACTAAAGCCATTCTATAAGGTGGAATAGAGATAGGCTGGGTGTCTGGAAGAAGATCTATTCAAAAGTCAATCTCCCTTTCGGGAGAAACTCTGGGAAGATCTTCAGGAAACACATCTAGAAATTCATTTACTACTGAAACTGACTAAATACTTAGAGTTTTAGAATTTGAGTCCTTAACTCGGATGAGATGGTAAATATAACCCATGGATATCATTTTTCTTGCCTTGCGATATGAAACAAACTGTCCCTTAGGCACTGAAGTACTACCCCTTTATTCGATAATGGGTTCATTAGGAAACTGGGATTAAACAATTCTATTTCTATAGTCAACTGAGGCATAACATAAATGGAATCAATCCATGATGAGAATAACATTGAAATTAGTCATCTCTAACTCTATAATATCAACTAAAGTAACTTTTTGACACACTGTGACCGAGATATTTCTGTATACCCATCTGGAAAAAATAGACTTACTCATTGGGGTAGACAGTGAGAATGTCTTTACTAATTTTTTATAACACTCAGAAAATGGGTCTCAAGACGTCACACGGTCCTCAAGACTACGAGTAGCCTTAAGCTAACCCTATATGACATCTACTAAATTTGAAGCTCATAATAGGAAAGTATAAATATAAAATAAAGTTTAAAGTGCAGAATTCTTTATGAGCTAAACTAAAACAGTCTGAATATAATATCTAAAAAATGAAACTTAGAGTCTGATCAATCAATAGTGGAACTCTAAATCATATCTAGCAGTACGACAAGCCTCTACTACTAATTCTCGAGAGTCACTGGAACAAACCCCAGCTAACTCAAACAATCTGAAAATACTGAATCATCTATACTAATAAGATGAAAAACTAAATGACTAAGTCTCCGAACTAAGAGGACTCACCAACTATCAGAATATAGATGGAGATTCTCGAAATTACTCACGCTACTGAAACTGAGCACCTGAACCTACATTATGAGACAGTGTAGCACATAGCCGTATATGTGGATTAGTACTTCTGGATTGTATAGAATATATGGGGTAAATACACAAGTAAATCAATATCTCAATATATTATAAATTTATAAAAAAATGCATGCTAAATGTAGATGACTCGTATAAGCTGGAATGTCTGAAAGTGTTAAATCATAATCATGAATAGTGAAACATGCTGCATAAATTTAGTGAGTCATAACATTTAGTTTCTAAAAGTTGTACTGGTATTCTGTCTTTACATCAAGCTGTCTAAGTGTAGAAAGGACTCACTTTTACATCTATAATCTAAAATTTGAAACTTCATAGCTAATTTCATATGTAAAGCAATATTTGAATAAATCTGTTACACTTTACACTTAGTTTTTCAAAAGCTTTTCTGTTATTCTTTACTCTTTTCTGTAAGTTGTGGAGAATTACTTCTAAAAACTATTCTGCAAGTCCTTACTATTAGGGAGGTTCTTCTAACTGACATACACCATGTGAGCTATCAAAGTGTCCAACGTCTAGTTCCTATATGGGAAAACCTCATATTGGGTAGAGGTGTCATACTTTTGCCAAGGCGTATAACCTAACCTAAGTGATCACATCTGTAACTGTCATCCATATAAAAATAGAAATAATCTTATTATCTGAACCTACTTTGGCTCATAGTTCTGGGGCATGTGAACATACCAAACTCGATGCTAAATATTACTCCCATTAATTTGTATGCTCTTTTTGTTGGAAATCCACTTTAAAACTAGTATAATAGTTTATAATGAAAACCAACTATATATATGTTAGTTAATTCTATAACTGAAACTGTAAGGTGGATTCCAAGTCTAAATTGAGATCAATAGATCAAGTCTTAATCAAAATCTGATAATAATTAATCATAGGATATTTAAAGTATAGTCATTCTTGAAATATCAACATAGAACTAGGGCTTAATAACCCATGCATATAATTCATGTCAAAACAACATAAGATTCATGATTGATAATGTAAGTACTGATAATTCATCTCAAAATCTAAAAATTTCTGTAATACACATGAAAATACGAAAATAAACATGCAAATTCATCATCTAAGTCACTTCAAATCTCATAATCTTTCAATTAGTAATATAGGGTATGAACCCTAATTTGAAACTCATATAATTTCATACAAAATCAACTTCAAAATTTATTTTGAGCACAGGGATGAAAGAATTATCCTTGTTGAAAATCCCCACATACCTTAATTGATGAGTATATTTGATTTTGGATTCCTATTTGTGCTCTTGAAGATGGATTCTTGATTATCTTGACATGGAAACCTTGAATTTTGATTTTCCTTGGAGAAAGAATGGTGGAATTTTAGATTTCTTGGGGATTAAGTTTTGTATTTTAGGATTTTCTTGGAGAGTAATTTGATGAAAATTGAGCATATAATGCTTAGAATAGGTTTAATCCTCTATTTTTTATGAATTGGGGCTTGGTAAAAGACTAAACTACCCTTTTAAAATCAACTTTAGAAACTGGAAATCCCAATTTTAGGCCCTACCACGATGCGTCACTATTGCGGTGTCTTACTGGATAAGGGACTATTGTGAACTGAAACTTCACCGCAACACAGAGCTATCACGGTAAGCCACTGGAAATTGACAAATGCCATTTAGGCCATCACCACGATACGATACCATCGCGGTGAGCTACTGAAAATTGATAAATGAGAACTGGGACCTCATCGCGATGTGGGCCAATTGTGGTGCTTCACTGGAATCGGACAATTGTGATTCTTTCCTTCACTGTGATGCGATGCCTGTCAAAATGCCATACTGTTTTACTAAAAATGCCACAACTTCTCAACCAAGTATCGGATTAAGGCAAAATTGGTATTGTTGGAAAGCTGGTTCAATTATCTACAAATTAGTGAGTCTATAATTGGAAAATTCTACCTATATAAAGAGTTATTCACTTTCAAAGATAACCCTTGACACACGAGAAGCTAAACTAAGATAGGAAAAATACGGCGTATTACAATATCTCCTCCTAGGGAACATTCGTCCTCGAATGAGACTAATACTGAGGAACTGAGGCTATATGTTGGCATGCATAACTTGAAACAAACTGCATGACTGAATCTAAAATATACTAAGTGACTAAACTAATCTGCGAGTGCATGAATTTATATGAAGGTAAGATATGGCTGAATCTGAAACTTGAAAAGAACTTAATTAATGAGGATTATTACCTTCAACTAAATCTGAGTTCATGGGGAAAAGATGAGGATACTTGGTATGCATGTCTACTTCTGTTTCCCAAGTTGCACTCTCAACGAACTGATTTTGCCACAGATCTTTGACCAAGGGAACTTCTTTGTTCCTTTGTCTATGCATCTGATGATCAAGAATCTCTACTGGAACTTCTTCGTATAAGAGGCTATTCTGAATATCTGTACTTTCTAGAGGGATTACAATAACTAAATCGTCCATGCACTTCTTCAATAAGTAAACATAGAACACTGTATGAACTGATGACAAGTCTGCGGGTAGCTCAAGATCATACACTACCTTTCCAACACGACTTAAAATCCTGTAGGGGCCTATATACCGGGGACTAAGCTTCCCCTTTTTGCCAAATCTCTTTACCCCCTTCATAGGTGAAACCTTCAAATACATAAGATCATCTATGTCAAACTCAAGATCTCTCCTTCTTACGTCTACATAAGATTTTTGATGACTCTGAGCTGCTTTCAAACTCTCTCAAATCAACTAAACTTTTTCCATGGCTTCAAACACCATATCTAGCCTAATCAAAGAGGCCTCACCTACTTCAAACCAACTGACTGGTGTTCTACACCTCCGCCCATACAGAGCTTCAAATAAGGCCATCTGAATACTAAAATGGTAACTATTATTATAGGCAAACTCGGTCAATGGTAAGTGGTTAACCCAACTGCCTTTGAAAACAAGAACACATGCCCTCAACATATCTTTTAAGTTCTGAATGGTCCTCTCTACCTGACTATTTGTCTGTGGATAAAAAACTGAACTGAGACAAACTTGGGTACCAAGAGCCTTCTGAAAGGCTTTCCAAAACTGAGAGGTAAACTAAGTAACCCTATCTAAGATGATGGACAAGGGAAATCCATGCAAAATAACTAACACTCTGATATACAACTTAGCATAATCTTTAGCTGTGTAGGACATATAAACTGGCAAGAGATAGGCAGATTTGGTCAATCTATCTACAATAACCCAAATTGATTTATGTTGATGACGTAAATGGGGTAATCCAGTCACAAAGTCCATATTCACCTCTTCCTATTTCCAAGTGAAAATACCAAGGTCCTGCAATGTACCACCAGGCCTTTGGTGTTCCACCTTAACCTATTGGCAAGTTGAATACTTAGCTACAAACTTTTCTATATCTTTCTTTATACCACTCCACTAATAGACTTCCCATAAATAGCGGTATATCTTGGTCGCTCCTGGATGAATAGAGTAATGCACACCATGCACTATTCCATAATCCGCTTCCTCAAATCATCAACACATAGCACACACAATCTATTCTGGTATCTCAACACACCATCTCACTCTTGGGAGAAAACCTTTACCTTTTGGTCTTTAACTGAACCCTTCAGCTTGACCAAATTAGGATCCTTATCCTACTTCTATTTCACTTCAAACACTAGAGAAGATTCTAAACTATTTTGGACCCAAATATTACCTTCAGTTGAGTAAACCAACCTCATACCTAATCTAGCTAACCGATGAACTTCTTAAACTAACTCTTTCTTATCATTCTCCGCATAAGCGACACTACCCATAGATAACCAACAAAGGATGTGTGCCACTACATTGGCCTTGCCCGAATGATACGACACACTCATATCATAATTGTTCAATATTTCTAACCACATTATCTAACGAAGATTCAACTCCCTTTGAGTAAATACATACTATAAAATTTTGTGATCCATAAGTATATCAACATGCACCCCATAAAGATAGTGCCTCCATATTTTAAATGCAAACACAATAATAATAGCTAACTCAAGATCATAGGTAAGGTAGTTTTTTTTTGTGAGGCTTAAGTTGTCTAGAGGCATAGGATATAACCTTACCTCTCTGCATCTAAACATAACCTAAACCTATTCTAGAGGCATCAGAATATACAACGAACCTATATGTACCATCAGGTAGTGCTAAAACTAGGGTTGAAGTGAGTCGAGTCTTCAACTCCTGAAAACTCTTCTCACAGGAATCTGACCTCTGGAACTTAACTTTCTTCTAGTTAATCTAGACATAGGGGATACAATAGACAAAAAACCCTCAATGACACATCTATAATAGCCAGCTAAAGCCAAGAAACTTTGGATGTCTAATGGAGAGTAGGTCTAGGCCAGCTTTTTACTACCTCTGTCTTTTAAGGATCAACTCTAATACCATCACTGGAAACAATATGACTGAGAAAAGGTATTGAAATTAGCTAAAATTCACATTTGCTAAATTTGGCAAACAACTGGTAATTCCTAAGAGTTTGCAACATAATTCTAAGGTGGTCTGCATGATCATCCTCACTATGAGATTAGACAAGAATATCATCGATAAAGACTATGAAAAACATGTCCAAATACTATTTAAACACTGTTCATCAAGTCCATGAAGGCTACTGGGGCATTAGTAAGACCAAATGACATAACTAGAAACTAGAAATGACCATAATGGGTTCTGAAAGCTGTCTTTGGGATATCACAATCCCTTACTCTAAGTTGATGATAGACAGATGTAAGGTCTATCTTAGAGAATTAAATTGCACCTTGTAGTTGGTTAATTAAGTCATCAATCCTAGGAAGAGGATATTTGTTTTTGCCCATGACTT
Source organism: Capsicum annuum (assembly GCF_002878395.1). NCBI lineage: Eukaryota > Viridiplantae > Streptophyta > Magnoliopsida > Solanales > Solanaceae > Capsicum > Capsicum annuum. The sequence continues at coordinate 167,446,572 of NC_061117.1, forward strand.
TATTCAGCTGATGAAAGTCAATACACATTTGCAAAGACTATCTTTCTTTTGCACGAATAGGATGGAAGAGCCCCATAGAGAGACACTAAGCCTTATGAAACCTTTAGCTGATAGATCTTTAAGCTACTCTTTTAACTCTTTAAGCTCGATTGGATCCATACGATATGAAAGAATGAAGATGGGATGAGTATCTGGGAGAAGGTCAATACTGAATTCTATTTCCCTTTCGGGGTACCCCTGGCAAATCTTCAGGAAAAATATCAGGAAACTTATTGACTACACGAACTGAATGAATTGTTGGGGTCTCAGACGTAGTGTATTTAACTCGAACTAGATGATAGAAACACCCTTTTAAGATCAACTTTCTGGCTTTATTATAGGATATGAAGGGTCTCTTAGGATACAATGAATTACCTTTCCACTCAAAGACTAGCTCATCTGGAAACTGAAACTTCACCACTCGGGTGGGACAATCTATAGATCATAACAAGAATAGAGCCAATCCATACCAAGACTAAGGTCAAAGTTAACCATATCTAACTCTATTAAACCTGCTAACATGATTTTATAAAGGACAGTGATAGGACACTTTCTATAGATCTGTTTGGCAACAATTGACTCACTAATAGGGGTAGAAACTAAGAAGGGATCAGGGATTTTTTTAGGTCCTATTTTAAAATTTATCAAAACTAGTGAGGTCACATAAGAGAAATTTGACCCAACATCTAACAACACATAAAAATCAAGATAAAAGACATAAATTATACCAGTAACAACATCTAGTGAATCCTCCTGCTCCTGAGGGGATGGTAAATCATAAAACTAATTCTGGTGCTGATCACTACCGATACTGGTAGATGCGCCCTAAGGAGGGATTGACCGATCTAGAGGGGCTAGTGCACTAGTAGCCTGAGTCTAGGGACAAACATCCTTGTTTCCCTGCTTAGCATGAGAACACTCTTTGATTCCATGTACCAACTTACCACAACCATACAACCTTTTTGTCCCAACAAATACTCACCAGGATGATTCTTACTACTCTTAGCACATGGAGGATAACTAGGCTTTCCACTCACACTATTCTGAGGTCTGGACATAGAAGTCTTACTCTACTGCTCCTGTCTAGCTCTGGGAGTAGGAGAACTGGTAGAAGATAGCACTGGCATAGATGAATGATTCTGAAATTGTGAACGAGTTCCCCCTTCAAACTTTGTTTAGCCATACTAAAACTGCCTGATTCTAGCCTTCTTATTTCCCTTCTCTCTTTCCTTCAACTTTTTTTCCTCAATCTGTTGAGTATGAATCATCAACCTAGAAAGATACATGTCTCAAATAAGCTTGGTAGTCCTACACTCTATGATTACCAAACTAGATACTCCAGTAACAAACTTACTCATACTTGCCCTAGGGTCAGCCATCATATCCGGGGCATATTTAGACAACTTGTTGAACTTAAGGCAGTACTTTTTCACTATCATTGAGCCCTACCTCAGGTTTACAAACTCATCTACCTTATCTTCTCTCATTTCACGCAGAAAGAACCTATCTAGAAAAGTATCTTGAAATACCTGCCAACTCATAGGAGCTGTATGCTCACCTCTACCATTCTTCAACATAACCACCCAATCAATAGCTAAGTCCTTCAATCTATAGGATGTTAAATCTACGCTCTCCTCTTCAAAAACATGAATAATTTAAGTGATATTTCTTATCTCATCTAAGTAAAGTTATGGGTCCTCACCTACTTTTAACCCAAAGAACTCTGGCGGATTCATTCTATAAAGTCTTGGATTCTGGCTGCTGCTAAATCCCTATTTTATTAAAGTGGGACTACCGGCTGATGGTTTCCCTGAATATTAGCAGTTATAACTTAGGATAACGCCTGAAAGGCAGCCCAATATTTAACATGGGATATATTCTCATTTAGAAGGTCAGCAAACTAGGGTAGCTGGTTATCATTTCTGTAGACATTAGCTCGATGAGGAGGCGTGTTCAAATGTCATATAAGATCATAAGTTAAAAGTAGATAGAGATACTATAAGCATGATAGATTATAAAAGAAAGATATGATTTCCTAAAAACATCGCATAGCCTCTTGCTCATAAATGTGGTGCGCTTCACACCTATGATAAAGACTCTACGTATCGCGGCTTATTTGACTCCCTAGGACTCTAATAACCTTAGGCTTTGACACCAAGTTTATAATTCCCCAAAAATGGGTCTCGAGATGTCACACGATGCTCAAGACTATGAGTAGCCTTAAACTAACCCTGTAAGCCATCTACTAAATTTGAAGCTCATAATAGGGAAGTATAGATATAAACCAAGTTTAAAATATGGAATTCTGTATAAGCTAAACTAAAACAGTCTGAATATAATATCTGAAAATATACAACTCAGAGTCTGATCAATCAATACTAGAAATCAAAATCGTATTTAGCATTTTGATAAGCCTCTACTACTAATGCTAGAGAGTCATCAGAACAAACTCCCAGCTGACTCAAACTATCTAAAAATACTGAGTCATCTATACTAATACGCTGAAAAACTAAATAACTAAGTCCCTGAACTATAAGGACTCACCAACTATTGGGATGAATATGGAGAGGCTCAAAATCACTCACACTACTGAAACTGAGCACCTGAAGTTACATTATGAGACAATGCAGCACATAAACGTATATGTGGATCAGTACTTCTAGATTGTACAGAGTGTATGGGGGTGAATGCATAAATAAATCAATATCTCAATACGAATATAAATTTGTAAAAGAATGCATGCTAAATATAGATGACTCACATAATCTAGAATGTCTGAAAGTGTTAAATCATAATCATGAATAGCAAAACATGTTGTATAAATCTAGTGAGTCATAACATTTAGTTTCTAAAAGCTATACTAGTATTCTTTCTTTAAATCATGTTGTCTAAGTAAAGAAAGGACTCACTTTTATTTCTGTAATCTGAAATCTGAAACTTCATAAATGATGTCACATATAATACAATATCTAAATAAATCTGTGAGTCTTTGCCCTTATTTTTCTAAAATATTTTCTGTTATTCTTTAATCTTTTTGATAAGTTGTAGGGAAATAATTTTAAAAACTATTCTACAATTCCTTAGTATTAGTGAGATTCTTCTAACTGACATACACCATGTGAGCTATTTAGTGTTCAATGTCTAGTTCCCTTATGGGAAAACCTCAAGTTGGGGAGAGGTGTCATACTCTTACAAAGGATTATAACCTAATCTAAGTGATCACATTTATAACTGTCATCCATATAGAAATAGGAATAATCTGATAATCTGAACCTAGTTGGTTCATATTATTGGGGTATATGAACATACCCACCTCAGTGCTAAATACTACTCCATTTAATCTATATGCTCATTCTATTGGAAATCCACTTTAAAACTAGTATAATGATTTATAATGAAAACCAATTGTATATCTGATAGTTAAATCTATAACTAAAATTGTAAGGTGAAATCCATGTCTAAAATGAGATCAAAAGATCAAGTCTTTATCAAAATCTGAAAATAATTAACCATAGGATGCTGAAAGTATAGTTATTCTTGAAATATCAACATACAACTAGGGCTTAACAGCCTATGCATCAATTCATGTTAAAACATCATAATATTCATTCTTGATGATAAAAGTATTGGTAATTCATCTCAAAATTGAGAAATTTCTGCAATACGCATGAAAATACGAAAATAAACATGCAAATTTATCATCTAAGTCTCTTCAAATCTCATAATCTTTCAATTAGCAATATTGGGTATGAACCCTAATTTGAAACTCATGTAATTTCATACAAAATCAACTTTAAATTTATTTAGGGCACAAGGATGAAAGAATTATCCTTGTTGAAAAAACCCACATACCTTAATTGATGCAATTGATAAGAACACTTGATTTTGGATTCCTATTTGTGCTCTTGAAGATAAATTCTTGATTATCTTGAATTGAAAACCTTGAATTTTGAGTTTTCTTGGAGAAAGAATGGTGGAATTTTTGATTTCTTAGGGATTAAGTTTTGAGTTCTAGGGTTTTCTTCAAGAGTAATTTAATGAAAATTGAGCATATAATGCTTATAATAGGTTTAATCCTCTAATTTTGACGAATAGGGTCTTGGGAAAAGACTAAACTACCCTTTTAAAATCAACTTCAGAAACTACAAATCCCAATTTTGGGCCCCACCATGACGCGCCACTGTCACGGTGGCTTACTAGAAAAAGGACTAATGTGAAATGGAACTTCACCGCATTATGGGGCTATTACGGTTAGCCACTAGAAATTGAAAAATGCAATTTATGCCATTACTGTGACACGGTACCATTGCGGTGAGCTTCTGGAAAAAATGGGAACTAGGACCTCACCGCAATGTGGTCCAATTTCGGTGCTTCACTGGAATCGGACAATTGTGATTTTGTCCTTCACCGTGATGCGGTGCCTATCAAAATGTCATACTATTTTACTAAAAACGCCATAAGTTCTCAACCGAGTATCGGATAAAGGAGAAATTGGCATCGTCAGAAAGCTAGTTAAATTATCTACAACTTGGTGGGTCTATAACTGGAAAATTCTACATGTATAAAGATTTATTCACTTTAAAAGCTAACCCTTGACATAGCTAAACTAAGCTAGGAAAAAAGTACAGCGTATTACATTTTTTGGGACTGATATCAAATTTGATAGCTATTAAGGAGTCACCAAAGAAAGTGAAGCTCTGGCGTCTTACAAGACATAAACATGCAGATGGAAAACTTGCAATGTACTCATAACCACATCAAAAGAGCTTTCCTGATCCTTGCAATTCTAGAGGGCATACAATCTATTTTGGTATTTCCCACTGATGGCTCTTGAAGTGGCACCCTACTGAGTCGGGTGAACTACTGGTATTACTGAAGAGTTTTTCTGACCAACTAATGATCATTTATGCCCTTCCACACATCGATGAGGTAATCCCGAATCCTTTGGCCTTACTTGCCACACCCAAAACACACATCACTTCCAGCTTTACACTCACCCTGATAATTCTTTCCATACTTCCTGCAGAGTGGATTAGTTAAACCACTGTTCACACTACCCTAGGACTTAGAGCCTATCACTCTATCCCAACTGCTCTGCCTGAACTTAGGCACTAGTGCACTGGCCGAAGATGGAGCTAGGGATAAAAATTTCTAGAGGAACTAGGATCGATTACCACCTTTTGACTGTAGTTGAGAAAAATTAGAACTACCTATTCTATCCCTCTTATTCTCTCTCTTTCTTTTTAAGTTTCTCCTCTTTAATATGTTGAGCATGAACCATAAGTCTAGAAAGGTCCATCTCCTTAATCAACATGATGGTCCTACACTTTTTGACCATACTATCAGTTACACTAGATACGAACTTACTCATCCTGGACCTATTGTTAGCCACCATAGTAGGAGCATACCTTGGCAACTGAGTGAACTTGAGTGCATACTCCTTTACGCTCATACTAACCTACTTTAAGTTTACGAACTCTTGAATCTTAGCTTCTTTCAACTCTAGTGGGAAGAACCTATCTAAGAAAGTCGTGTCAAACTCTTCCCACTTCATAGGCTCTGCTTCCACACATATGCCTTCCTTCCACTGCATAAACCAAGTGTGAGATATACCCTATAACTGATATGCAACCAAGTCTGCACTCTCACTCAAAGTGACACCCATGATTTTTGTCACCTTCTACACCATATCTAGAAACTCTTATGGATCCTCCTCAGACTTAGATCTAGAACTAAAAGAGGGATTCATCTGAGTAAAATCTTGAGTCCTAGTTGTATCTATATTTACCACTAAATTGACTGGGGCAACAGTCTGCTGGTTGTTCTGAGCACTACAAAAGGGGCTAAGGCCATGAAAACAGCCCTGAATTTGGTGTGAGAGACATGATCACTTAAGGGATCTTCTTGAATAGGTGGTGGTGCAGGCTGACCCCCGTTCCTTCTTTTGTTGTTTATTTTGGGAGGAATTTTTTGTAAATGGAAGGAAAAAGTGAATTAGAAAAAGGAATTTAATAGAGCTCATGCTCTTTCACGTGACATGAATACTTAAAGAAGGAAAACCTTCCTAAAAATATCACATAGCCTCTTATCCATAAGTTTGGCATGCTTTACACCTATGCACAAAGCTCTACTCAATGCGGCTTTCAGACTTCCTAGGATACTTTAAAACTTTAGGCTCTAATACCAAATTTTGTCATGACCCGAGGCTACCTCCTGGCCACAACAACGGTGCTTACGGCCACAAGTGACCACAAGTTAACCCAAGATCTTGTACCAGCTGTAAGCACTAAATAATATAATACTAGAGTCATATGTGTGGAAGATAAACTGATAGGATGTTGCAATCAAAACACTAAAATATAATCCAATAAATCTAAAACAACCGAATATACTAAAATTGAATAAATGTCTACCTGTCTGGAACAATTGATAAAACGTAAAAGCTGATTAGTTGTCTAACTATCTGAAAGCCTCTATAAATTATAAGGAGTTGAAGGGACAGATCCCAACTAACTCTAACTGACTGAACATGAATAGACACTGAAATAATGATAAAATATGTCATGTCATAAATATAAAAGGACTCACAAATATTATTATTGGATAATGCTGGACTGCCTAAGTAAGGTCGGGAAATTAAGCATTCGAACCTATGTTATAAGACAACATAGCACAAAAGAATAGTATGTGATTAGTACTTTGAATGTACTGGTACGTGAGGTAAGGACTAACTGAAATGTATAACACAACTAAACATGGATGCATAAACATCTAAAACTAAGAATGCAAAACCAAGCATAAACATAAATTGAAATAATCTGAAATCTGAATAACTAAAATTTGTATAATTGAACAACTAAAATTTGTACACTTAGTCATGTAAACCTAAACTGATCTATTCTAAAAAAATACACTGAGACTATGGGATTGAGTACAACCGACATGCCCTAATCTGAGTTATTGGGGTCAAACTTGTAACCCCGATTGGAAGGGTCTTGGTACCTTTCTAGAGGTACCAACACATGACTAACAATATGGGTCCTCAAGGTTAATGTCCTAAAGGATGAGGGTGTCATGCCTCTACTGATGGGGGACCCCTCATAATCTAAGGTGGCGACGTAGGTCAGGGACTTAGGGACTGCTACTAATGACCCATGCCTCTACTGATGAGGGAGTCATCATCCCTGTGTTCACTCGGTGCTAAGTGTTACTCCCAATTGAATGACACTGATGTTATTAGACGCTTAACATGATATGGTACTATACTTAAAAGTGCTCAGCATGAACATGTTGTTTTGAATAGGATAATAAAACCATGGTTTAGCTGACTTGTTAATTGAAAATAAAAATTAGGTAAGGACATATATTTATTGGGTGTTGATAACCTGCCAGTACTGAATGATTACAAAAATACGACAACATTTGAACAATGATAGGAAGTCATAATTCAACGACCCAAAGATAGTAAATTTTAATAACTGCTAAAATACATGAATTTGAACATGGGAAAACAACCTATTTATATAGTTCAATTAAAAACTTGATGACTTATTATGAAATCAAGGGGATAAGTCATGGAAGATTGGAATTCAAAACATAAAATAACTTAAATAATATGGGAACAGACATTGGCATGGAGAGAATTTGATTTACCATGAAGTTCATGGATTAACTTCATAAATTTCATGGATAATTTAATAAAATAGGATACAATTCAAGCTTTTAAACTAAGAGAGGGTTTTTTGGCTTAATGGGTTTAAGGAACACATTAATGAATACCCCACATACCTTGAATTTCTTGAATTGATGAAGTAAACTTGAATTCTAAGACTTGGGAGATGATCCTATGAAAGAAACCATAATCTTGTTCTTGAGAATAAGAGGAAAGAAAAGTTGTTATTTAGTCGATTAAAAGAGGAGGAAATAGTGTTTCTCCTTAGAATAGGGTCATGAGTTTGGGAGTTATAAGGGGGGGGGGAAAGACTAAAAATCCCTTTAATTGAACTTCTAAGAATTTACTCGCCAGTTCATTCGAGTTTACCATACAACTTGTATGGAATATTATGACTAGTTTTCATGACTGGTAAGCTTGGCAGCATCTAGGAGGGTACATACTGATGAACATACGAGTCATAACTTATGACTCATACTATACTCATACTACTAATATCCTCCTCTCGTAACTTAGATAGAATCTTATGGGGAATACATGGCTAAACTTTTAACTTAGATTCATACGACTCGTATGCTTCTTAATAACTTTAAGAGGTTGAGTCATACCCTAAATAGAACATCACCTATCTTGGACTATCTTCCATACGAGTTAAATCTATGACTCGTATGTTGTGAATATGACTCAAGGGACTAGTCTATGATGGACAAAAACTTCTAGAGATGGGGTATTACAGAAGACCTCCAAACTTATTTTAGGCTATTAACCAAAAATTAATAAAAATGGCCCATGGATAGATATTTTGAGCGTTTCATTGTGTCTAAAATATCAAATTTAATATGATAGAATATTTTATTTATGTTCACATGATTTTGGATAAATCTTAAGGGTTTGATGGTGACTTAGAATTTTCCAAGTCACAGATGGTGCATCTGCTAAAGTGATACCTCTATTAAAGAGACCAGTTAGTCGCTTAAGTGACCAGGCTTGCCAGGTAGGGCCGTTAAAGCAGATTTCACTTAAGAGGCTCCTTGACCACTTTAGTGGAATGGACAGGCTCAGCGGATACTGCTTAAGTGGGACTTGGCCGCTTTAGCAGTAACCACTTAAGTGGTCAAGGAGATGCTTAGGCGGCACCTCGGAGGCTATTAAATGCCCCTCTTACTCGATTTTCTTTTATTTTTATCACAAGTATAAATACTTAAGACCCTATAGAGCATGGAAACTTGGGATATTAATTATTAGGAGATTATGGGGGTAATTGTGAGTTCGGATTCATCATTAGGCCATTGAAATCTTGGTAAGTTTACATTAAATTCTTGTTTAATTATTCAATTTATTCCCAAAATTCCTAGATTCTTGTTGAGTAGATTGAGGTATCATTTGAGTTCGGATAAACCAATTCTTGAGGATATATGTTCCTTAAGCAATAAGGGACGTGTTGACGATTTCAAAAGTGTGATTTCACAAGCGAGCCCCACATGGAATTTTGACTTGATTTTGGAATTAAAGTATAATAATAGGTACGATTGTTCTCATATTAATGAGTATATTATCATTTTTAAAGTGCAGCATCATGCAAAATCTTCTCAGAAGGGGAAATCATTGATTTAGCGAATTTTACTGGGCTTTCTTTGGCATTCAGGTAGGCTAGGTTTAATTTTCTCATAGATTGGACATAAATATATTATTACTATGATATTATGATAGTTTTGAGATGGGATATAGGTCTTGTAGGTGTATTTATTATGATTTGGACCTTGTAGCAGTTTGAAAAATCGTAATTAGGCATAATTACCTTAACTACTCATTTTTAGGTAGATTTACTATCTTAGGACTAAGTAGTGGGTTATTTAATATCTAGTTGTGTAATTAGATACCCTATCCATGTTTGGGGTAGAATTTATCTTAGAATGGATTTTGAATATAGAAGTGGGCCCCTCTAGCCACCTTAGGCAAGGATTACTATAAATTCCTTGTAGGACCTACAGGCTCTGTGTATTATTTTAATTACATTTTTGAGACCTGGGAATTTTAGATACATAGTGTTTTATTCTAGGTTGATACTTAGGATATGGTATTAGTTTTGGTTTAAGTTTGATGATTTATGATATTAAGACCAATTTGATTCTGGCAGTATATGATATGAGTTCTAGTTTAAGTCTGAAAAGTGATGATATAAGTTCCAATTCAAGTCAAGAAATGAGGTATTGATTATAAGGTTATGGAATTGTTTTGAGTCATGTGTTTCACGGTATGAAAGGTTCTAAGTTTATGATTTTGAGACATGGTTATTTAGTGTAATTCATGTTATCATGTATTTTTATTGCACCCTCTAGTCTTATGGGGGCAATTTTGGGCTATTTACTTTATTGCTCCTTCTGACTTATGGGGGCCATAAATGTAGTAATAGTTATGTTTTCATGATTGTCATTATTCTGGTTATTTATTTATAGTATTTGGTGCATTATGCAAGGGATTTCCACTTACCTTGACTTTACTTATTTATCTCGTATTTCATTATATTTATATTATGATTTAACTTAGTTGACTGATGATGCCCACTGAGTACCCATGAATTTGGTTCTCATACCACACTTTTCTACTATTTTCGTGTAGATCTGAGTACTAGTTGTTGCCACTGACGCTGATATTTATATTGGCCAGAGTTCAAAAATAGGATAAGCTCTCAAAGCTAGCGTTGACATTTTCTCCTTCTTTTGTTTTTCCTAGTCTTTCCATTTTTGAGACTATTCTATATTGACTTCATCATACTTGTATTCTTTTGGATTTAAGGCTCTTATGCCGACACTACTAGGTCATAGGATATTATTATTTCTCTTACTTCTCATCTGTTATAGTATTATTCCTTGATTTGTTGGTTGTAGGACTTTACTTACATAGTTTCAGTATTTATAACATTTTTCACCAAATTAGCCCATTGGTTATAGCTCTGGGCTACTATTTAGCTTACCTATTGGTGGGATAAAGTAAGTAACATTATGAATCATAAATTGGGTCATCATATATTAGTAATAGAGCACTAGGTTCACCAGTATTATTGGTACTAGAGCAAGTTTCTAGTAGAGCCCACGAATCGAAATGATGACATTTATTTCTTATCTTCAGGAGGTTATTGAACATTCTTAGGTAATCTTCAATTACTTTACTCATTTTATGCTAACAGTCTGAGTTATTTTCTAACATTTATTTAGTTTCATTCTTTCACAGATGGATAGGATACGTGCTACTGCTACATGAGAGGAGGACCTTAAGTCCACTACTGAGATCCTACTAGAGTACATGGATGACCTAGGGGTTGAGGGTAGCTGAGAGATGCACCCCTGGAGCCTTCACCAGACTCTATTCCTGCTTCTATGCCATAGATTTCTCCACCCTAACCAGTGGTCGGCCAAGGGCCACCCCAGGCTCCATTGGGATTTATTTCTTTATCACTGCTCAGGGATTCATGTTTCATATCTTGGGATTATTTAGTGGTGCATCATCTGATAGTGATTAGTATGAGAACCAGAGTGATACTGAGGTAAGAACACAGTACCTCCAGGATTGAGATTTCTCTAGTGTAAGTGGTTTCTCATCTGGTAGTTGTCCAGCCTGCTATGTTTGTTGTAAAGCAGAAGATGTTGGGTAGATTCTTGAGATTGACTCTGTCTATGTTTTCTAGGGCACTGAGCAAGGATGCTTATAAGTCCTTGATTTCTTGTGATTATAGAAGCCATAATTTAGGCTAATTTAAGAATCTTGGTATGAGCTACACCTTCTTATAGTTAGATTTAGAAGCTCGACATTGGTGGAGGAGCTATCTTGACTCTAAGCCAGCTAGATCTCTCTCCTTAACATGGACTCAATTCTCTGAGGTCTTCTTTGAGAAGTATTTGCCTCATAGCCTTAGAGATTATCTGAGAGACAAATTCTTAAGCTTGGAGCAGGAATCCATGACTATTAAGAAGTATAAGGGTCAATTTCATGAGTTGGATAGGCATGCTACATCTATCCTACTGACCAAGTATGAGCAGGTTTAGTGTTTTTCCCAGGGATTGAGACTTTCTCTCTATATGGATATGTAGAGTTTTGTTGTTGTTGGTAGATCTTTTGATAAGGCTTTTTATCAAGCTCATATTATAGAGGATATGCATTATGAGGCCCAAAAGGGTAGCAATAAGACAACAAGTTATTAAGGTAGTTTTAGTGAAAGTCATAGTGGCTCACTATTCAGATGCAGTTGTTCTTAGTGTAGGTACCTTTCGGTCAGCCATATCAATATCAAGGTTGATCTAGTAGGCATGTTCATGTCGTACTTTAGATTATCGATAGAACCCAGTATAGCTATAGTGATCATCCTGACCAGAGTAGTGGTTAGCCTCTAAGAGTTTCATCTATTGGGTATTCTAGCCAAGGTGGTTATTTTGGGTTAGTCAGATCTTTTAGGTTCAATATAGTTCCTGGGACATATTATGATTGTTGGTCCTTTAGCCATTTCTCTAAAGAGTATCCCAGGCCTGGGGTAGTTGTTTCAGTAGCTTACAGTATTCTACAAATTAGAAAAGTATCATCCTACCCCCAGCTAGAGGTTGTATACAGGATTATTGGGGTGGTCCCCAAGGTTCTTGTAAAGGTCATTAGGCAGGTAGGATAGGAGATCGGTCAAGCTCCCATCCAAGTGGCAGGCATTGTCAATTTTATATAGTACCTGGTCGACCCAAGGTAGAGTCCTTGAATGTCGTTATTACGGGTACCATTTTAGCATGCCATCATCAGCTTTTTCTTTTTCAAATTATGATCCACTTATTCTTTTTTATCTTCTTATTATGCCTTGAAGTTATAGTTATCTTGGGATTAATTATTTATTTTAGTATGTATATCTACTTTTGCGAGTGACTCTTGAGTAGTGGATTGGGTTTAGAAATCATATGTTGTGGTGTATTTTGATGTGATTTCGGGCATAGACTATTTATCCCCCATCATGCAGTCTTAGATTATTTTGTCAAGACCATTACCTTAGCCATGCCTAGCATGCCACCAGTTGTGTGGCAGGAATATATTAGTTGCAAGATGATGGAGATTATTTCTTATTTGCAGGCTAGGAGACTTATATTGAGGGGTTGCGAGTCTTATCTCACTTATAATTGTGATGTTAGTATGGAGAGTCCCTCACTTGACCCTGTTCCTTTAGTTGTAAGTTTCATGATATTTCCTACCAATCTACCTGGTCTTTTTTCTGATTGCATTAGTGAGTTTTTCATTGATCTTGAGTATAGCACCCAACCTATTTCTATGGCACGTTACCGTATGGATCCTACCAAGCTTATGGAGCTGAATTCTTAATTTCAGGATCTTCTAGTTAAGGGTTTCATTAGACCAAGTGTGTCTCCTTAGGGTGATCCTGTCCTATTTATGAAAAAACTAGAATGGTTCCTTGTGTATGTATATTGACTACATGCAGCTTAAAAAGGTGACAGTTAAGAATAGGTATCCTATACTTCGTATTGATGATTTATTTGACCGGCTTCAAGGACTAGCGATGTTGTCTAAGATTGACTTAAGTTCTAGTTACCATCATTGAGGACTCGGGTTATAGATATCTCAAAGATAGCCTTCGCGAACTCATTATGGTGATTATGAGTTCCTGGTGATGTCTTTTGGGTTGACCAATGCCCCAGCTGCATTTATGGATTTGATGACTTATGTGTTCAGATAATATTTAGATTCTTTTATGATTGTGGTTATCGATGACAATTTTGTGTATTAGACGAGTAGAGAGGAGCATATGCAGTATTTAAGGACCAAATTCTCAAAGTGCAAATTCTGGCATTAGTCGGTGACCTTCCTAGGAGATGTGGTATCTAAGGATGGGATTATGGTAGACCCATCAATGATTGAGGCTATTCATGATCATGTTAGGCCTACATATCCATCTGAGGTTCGCAGCTTTATTGGTTTGGTCGTGTACTATAGGTGGTTCATTGAGGGTTTTGCTACTATCGTAGCACCGATGATGAGATTGACCCAAAAGGAGGCTCCTTTCTAGTTGGCCAAGGAGTGTAAGTAGAGCTTTTAGAAGCTCAAGGGACTTGTCACTTCACCTCCTATATTGTCTCTTTCTATTAAGGGTGAGGGATTCATTGTATATTGTGATTTTTCTAGTTTTAGTTTAGGTTGTTGTTGGATACAGCAGGGTCGAGTTATTGCTTATACGTCAAGGCAGCTGAAAGTACATGAGTGCAACTACCCCACTCATGATTTAGAGTTGGCATTGGTAGTCTTCGCGCTTAGGATTTGGAGGAATTATTTATATGGCGTGCATTGTGAGATCCACTTCGATCATCATAGTCTTCAACCTCTTATGACCCTGAGAGAGAGCTTAATTTTAGGTAGCGTATATGGATGGATTTGCTTAAGGCTTATGATATCTCTATTTTATACTATTTGGACAAGGCAAATATGGTAATAAACGTCTTAAGCCGGAAGGGAGTACGTATGGTAGCTTGGCTTCTATTTCAGCTTCTCAGAGGTTGTTGGCATAGGTCATTCAGTCCTTACCCAACTTGATAGTGAGACTTGATATTCCAAACCCCAAGAGGATTCTTAATAGTGTTGAGGTGAGGTCTACCTTATGTGAGCAGATCTAAATTTTTTAGATCAAGGATATGATGCTTTGTATTATTTAAGGGTGGGCATAAATATCAAAAACCAAAAAATCAAACTGAACCGAATTAATTTAGTTTTTTGGCTTTTTGGTATTTCAGTTTAGTGTTCGATTTATTTTTTTCATAAATTTGGTATTTGTTCAGGCTTCAGTTATTGAGTATATACAATTTTTTATTCGGTTTAAACCAAATTATTATACAAGCCTAATTAATCTGTAGGCCCAATCGACCACCCAAATAAATTTAAGGAAAAAATGCATAAAGTATCAAACTTAAGCATGAAATTACAAAAAATAACAACAATTTTATTAAATTACATTTTGTAACATCCATAGCATTATTTTATGTGGTCCCTACTTTTTACCCACTTGAAGAAGTTACTGTCAGTTTCCCTATTTTCACGCCATTCACCTTCTCTTTCATTATTTTGAAAGATTTTTTTCCGTTTTTTTCACCCTAAACGATATCTTCTCGCTCCAATTTTTTTTCACTTTGCACGATTTTAGCATCATCGGTAAAGATTATCTTCATCTATTTTAGGTAACTCTTAATTTAACTATTGCATGTTAGCATTTTTTTGGGAGGTAAATTTCAGAATTAGCATACTCTAATATATCTCAAAATCAGAATTTAAGGTTTTTGATTTTAATGGCGAAACAAACACCAAAATCATGAACATATAGTGGTATAAGTAATTCAAATTTGGTCTATGATTGTGGATCATCTTTTAGTCTTGGATTAACTCAAGAAGATGTAGTTAAAGTTGTTTCAAATTCTTTACAGTCGAAGAAATCTGAGAAACCAGAGGAGATTAGGTCGAAGTTTCTCAACAATCCGCTGAAGATGAAAAAATTTTGAAAAAAAACGTTGAAGAAATCGCCTTCTCAGAAGGAAAAAGAATCAAAAAAATCCAGAATAAAAGGAAAGCGAAAGAAATTGAAGGTTTGACTAAGGTTGATGAGCATGTTCAGATCTCTTTTGATGATGATTCTGAAGATGTTAGCGAGGAAAAGGTATTTTTTTGTTCTAAATATATTTTTGAGTAAAATGTATTTTTGCCCTGAGTAAAGATGTTGTTAAAGTTGTAAGTTATATGTATTTTTTTATGTAATTAATATGTATTTTGATGTTATGATGATATTTACTGGTTAAATGATAATTTGTGAAGATGATATTGTATTGATGAGGATGTTCAGATATCTGTTGGATATATGTATTTTTAGTATATATGATATGTATTTTTCAGTGTTGGTTTCAGTTTTGATACTATAAAAATACATATACATGTTAGTTTAAGCTTAAATACCAGAACAGTCTATTGACTATATGTATTTTTAGTATATTTGATATATATTTTTCAGTGTTTGTTGCAGTTTTGATATGATAATACATATGCCTGTTATATGTTTTTTATTTTTATTGGATGATTGATTTGTTTGCTCCATGTTATATGATTCTGTTTATAGGTGATGCGGGATGAAATATTATTGTCAGAAAAATTCCAAGATTTGCACCACACATGTGTTCTTACAGTGACAAAGATATTTATGGAAGCATACACCCAATTTTAAACAAGGAACAGTTTAAAAACTTTTGCGAGAAAAATATTTTTAGTTATTTTATGAAGAAGCAGCAATGTGTAGTGCAAGCACAATTGTGCAGATGCGTTATGACGCTTGAGGTGAAAGGTAGTTCTTCTTCTGGGATTTTGATTTGTGCTAATGGGACCTTTCTTCATTTTATTCCCAGAGAATTTGCCATCATAACTGGATTGAATTGTGTGTCAAATAGTTATGACTTTATTTTTGACAAGGGTGTACCAAATAGGATGGGAGAAGTATTTCAATGGGGCAGAAATTATACAAAAAAGGCAACTATTTCTAGCATTCACAGAGAGAGTATGGGGGGAGAACAATGATGCGGATGCTGAGAAATTTGCAATCTTGTACTTCCTACATTCATTTGTCTTATCTAAGGTTGAAACAGTGGTAATACCCCGTCTTAATTTCGATTTGGTCGATAGTGGAAGATATAAGGATTTTCCATGGGGTTCTTTATCTTTTGAAGATTTGGCCAGAAGTTTGAACAACCGGTTGAAAGATGGTGGTCAATTTTATTTGATTTAGGGAATACCACTGGCTATTCAAGTATGGCTTTACGAGTGTTGTTCAAATGTCCCACCAAAGATTGCATCGAAGGTTCGTAATCGGATTCCCCGATTATTAAATTGGAAGACAATTGCACCTCATCCACGCTTTGAGTTTTTAATGAATGCTATGTTTAATGATGATGGCAAGATTTGATCTTAATAAATACATATGTATTAATATGTATTTCACAGTAAATATATATATGTGTGTGTGTGTGTGTGTGTATTTTCATTTACAATTGTTTAACTGATTCTTTAACATTTATTATTTACCTATTATTCTAGGTTGTCTTTAAGAACATAGAGCCAACGAAAAAGGAGTTGTCAAAATTACAAATACCACAAAAGGATGCAACACAACATGAACGTTCTGTTGATTCTGATGATGACTTCCAGGATCCACCACCAAGAAAGAGCAACGAACATTCAAAGAAGAAACAGAAGCTTGATTCCTCAACACCAGTAGTGAAGGAACCTTTAAGGAAAAATCAAGTAGATAGTTTTGACGAGCATACCTAATGAGGACACTATCTCCTCGTGCTGCAAAGGCTGATGGAATGAAGACACTAATTTTCAAGTCAATTCCAACACAGCAGACATCTTCTTCAAAAATGGCGAAAGGAAAGTAAACATCTCGGGTTATTTTTCCTCAGGTACACTCAAAGCCAGATATTCATGTAGAGGAAGTAACTGTGTCAAAGCCTGAGAGTCATGTTGACAAACAAGCCTTTATTTCTAAGAAAGATTTTGATGCATTCCGCGATGAGGTACTTTTTTTTTGGTAAATATTTTGTTTTTCATGAAAAACATTTTGTATATAGATTTTTTATCAAAATAGGTTCATCGCGAATTTAAAGGAATTCGTGGTCTAATGAGAAAAAAATTCAGAAAGTTGAAGAAAGTATTTGCTCAAAGAAAGGTAAATTTTTTCTTTGAAAATCTTAGTTGATTTGAATATATATATATACTTATTCGACTGCCATATACAAATACTACACATTTTGTAAAATAACTCGCTATTTTATTGGACACAATTTTTTCAGGAGCAGGTTGAAGATATTGAAGCAGATAATGCAGTAAATATTGATAAGGGAGGGTTAGAGCAATCTGGACAACATTTCAGTCCTGATGTTGTTCAATCTTTGGATAATATTTCTGACGGTGCAAAGGTAAATATTAAAGTTCCAAACACATATTTATTTGTACTTTTGAATTTTATATTCAAAATATAGCTGAGGTTAATAGACTATCAAATTTGCAATAGAATTGAAGATTGACTTAGTAACAGTAAATATTATTTGGTTCATTAAAAACACTATAACATGTGACACAGTGTGTTGTTAGTTTTATTCATATATATTTTTAACACTGTATATGTATTTTTTAAAACTATATATGTATTTTTAGTTTTATTCATATGTATTTTTTAACAATGCATATGTATTTTAACAGTGGATGATTATTTTATTATGTTCTATAATATGTATTTTTGAGTTTGATGTTATATATAAATATGTATATTCTATTTCAATTAAAAAAAACTTTGACTCAAGTATTAATAGGTTATTTTAATTTGTATATGTATTTGTAGCAACAATATGCAGATAAAGATCCTGAACTCCAGAATATGGATTATGTTGGTACCGAAAAATCACCACAACGATTAAGTTTGAGGTTGATCAAGAATTGGAGGCAAATTTTCTTGGTAAAAAGGTAAATAATTAAGTTTCATATATATATTCATTTGACTTCACATATATAAATAGATACAAGTACATGTTTGTTTGATGTTTTGATTTTATACTTGTTTTCAAGGGGTGCACTGTTTTGCATTCTGAAAAAATGAATGTTGAAATTGATTCTCAACAATTAATCCCTGATGAGCTTCTCCAAAGTATAAATTTAGATTACTTATATTCTGAGAAGGTTGTTCGACATGATTGTCAAGTATGTATAGTGATGTTAACTTTATCTTCATGTTATGTAATAATCAATAGGAAAATTAAATTTTTTCTTTCATTTTTTGGCAGACCAGCGATGAGAAAATTGATGAAATAATTTTGTCTGATTCACAATTCACAATCCCTGATGAGATGTTACCTAGCCTAAATATGTTTCAAATACAAAGCATCATCATACATCCATCGACAAACCGTCAAGAAGACTCTCATCATGAAATTTTGGATGCAAAAACTTCTGAGACTGATATTGAAGATCATGATCAAGTATGTATCTAACTATTATATATTTTGAGTTTATTTAGGTTTAATTTGATGGAAAAAATGTAATATTCTTTTTTCAATCTTTTTGTTAGATCAACAGAGAAATCACTGATTCAGAGGTAGAACTTAATACCGAGGAGCAAGTTAGAACACCTCCTAATATACAAAAAGTAACCAATGATGAACAAAGGGATGAGAAATTATGGCCTGATTCACAAAACACAATCCCGGATGAGTTTCTACCTAGCTTGAATGTCTACAATCAAAAAAGCATTATCATTCATCCATCCGCTAATCATGAAGTAAAAACTCCCAGACCAAAGTTAAGGATTAGGCGACCATCAAAATTCAAGGAATCGCCATACACCGAAAAATTTGGTTCAGCTGCTGGTAAGTACAATAAGATATATATAATTTTTTATGTAATATGTATTGCAAATACATTTATATTTATTAAGTTTTTATATTCTACAATTATATAGGGAGATCAGCAGGGGTAACACGCATATTCCCCCACAAACATCTATTTTTATATCACCCGATTGATGGGATAAAAAATAGAAAGATTGTGAAGAACTTCGCGGCCTGGATTTCTGCGGACCTATTAAAAGCTACTGCTAAGAGGTTGTTCTTTTGAATAGTGACAAATTATTTTTTTGTATCAATACATGTTTTCATGGTTTATCAAATCCTTAAAATACACAGGAAAGGAAAAGTGGATCATTACAAGAGGGAAAAATCAAAAATTTCAAAGATGCATTTTGGTGTTGAGACTGTGGAAGACAAAAATTGGTTCTATATGATGGGATTTGCAGATCAGACATGGACAGTCTTGGTTAGTATATTATTTTGAAATGAAAATTTTTCCATTTCGTCTATAACAATACATAAAAATACATATTAGGTTACATTGAAATACATTTGATTTAACGTGTATGTATTTTTAAGAATTCAAAGTATGATATAATATACTACATCAAATACTGTTGCATATACTATGCAGATAACATTATCTGTATGTAACTGAACTTTAAAAATACAATTTTTGATACACAAGTCATCTACATTAATATAAAAAATTGCATATGTATTTTTTACTTGCATAGACTGTAATATTTAGAATACAATTTTTTTTTGAATGCTCTAAAGTTTTTCATATTCACTAATGCAGAATATTGATGTCTGCTTTTACTACTTGAGGAAGAAGTCGAAGTATGGGCCGCACAGTTCGTACAAAAATGAGCCAAACAAATCATACAACTACAGTACAGTTGACTGCAACTTTATGAACGTAATTAAATCGTTGAATGATGTATATTCTATGGATGCTCAAAATCTTAAAGATGGGGGTCAGGAGCACCATCTTATGGAATACATCAATGGGCTCCGTATGCATGCCGCAATGCCATGGCATACAGTCGAAGATATTTTTATTCCGATCAATATAAAGGAAAAACATCACTGGGTTCTCGCGGTTTTATCATTTTCAGAGAGGTGTATATTCTTGTATGATTAATATGAATCCAGTGGTCATTATGAAGCTATTCTTGCTGAGATCAAGAAAATAGCAAAGATTATTCCATTGTGTCTCCAAGCATGTGATTTCTATTTTAAGAAAGGGATTGATCATCAAAGCCATCCAAGATACAAAGACAAAGAATCCTTAGATATGTTTGATGTTTTATTTCAAGATAATTTGCCTCAACAACCCAGTGGAAGCTTGTAAGTTTTGAAATTACATATACCAAAACTGTATCTTTGTACAAAATATATTTCACTATTTAATCAATTTTGTTTTTTGTATAGGGACTGTGGTGTGTTTATGGTTATGTATGCAGAGTGCCTTTCTTATGGTAACAAAGTTATTGCGTCTGAGTTCGACCCCAACGTACTCCATACAAGATATGCTGCACTTTTGTGGGATTATGGGATCCGAAAATAAGAAGCAAATGCCATTAGTGATGTCGAAGCACCCGTAAGGCCTGTAAGGCAAAGTAGAATAACTAGTGTCACTGAAGTTGTTGATGTATGATGATTGATTGATTTTTGACTTTTGTACTTTAGAAACTAGTTTATGGATGTAGGTTTTGATGATACAGACTAATTATATGTTTTGAATTTGTTCATATTTCACGGAGTTCTACCTTTTACGGTGAGATTTTGTTAAAAAATACTTCCGTAGTTTTTATATTACATTTACAAATACATATATCGTATAAAAATACATATGCAGTGTTAAAATCAAATATTGTGAAAATACATATGGACCATTCCTAATATGTATTTTAGTATGTTGTTGTTGTTCTTTAAAGTTTTTTACCACATTCCTATATTGTTAAATACAACATGTAGTGTTAGATTTAAGGAGTTCAACATTTTACTATGAGATTTAGTTAAAAAAATACATATGTA
>NC_061117.1:167467833-167469093 GCF_002878395.1 Capsicum annuum
AAAAATACATATGTAGTTTTCATATTATCATAAAAAATACATATGTAGTATAAATCAATTGTTATTCAACAAAAAAATACATATGAAATATTAGAAACAAACACTTAAAAAATACAACTGCAACATACCTAATATGCATTTTTACTATATTTTCATTAACTATAATTATAAATTAGAATTTAAATTAAAGTGTAATTTGACATTTTAATGCAGTTATTTAAAAAATATATATGCAGTGTTGACATTTTGCTATAAAATACATATGAATTATACGTTATAAATATTTCCCCAAAAAATACATATTTCGTGTTAATATAAAGATGTTCGAAAATACATATTGATCAAACCTAATATTTAATTTTTGATATGTGTTCATTTAAAATAATTATACTTGAGAATTTGAATTAAAGATAAATTTGACTTTTTTATGAAGTTATAGGTTTGTCTATAGTTACAAAATACATATTCAGTGATTATATTTTTGTAAAAAAATACATTTGTATTATACATCAAATGTATTTTTACAGTATAAATTCATATGCAGTAATAACATTATGCAATTCAAACATATATATATATGTCACATACATTTAAAACTTTAAACAATTACGAATCATATACTTATTTTGTTAATCAAAGTTACCACCTTTAACCTACATATATTTACTATGTCAAAAATACATATGAACTGCTGCTTAAAAATACATATGTAATGTACAGATTTTGAAACATATATAGCTCCATTATTCAGATATTACTATCTTTAATTGTCAAATGATTCATAAATGCATTAACTAAACTGAATTAGTTCATCATTATAAAAAAAAAAAAAAATTTAAAGAAACAATACAGAAAAAGAAATGTATCATTTGCGATATTTCCTACAAGAGCGCCTATTGTGACCCTTAGCTCCACAACCACCATATGATTTGATATTCTTCTTTCCAAATATATCCCGACCTAATTTTCCACGATCCTTCTTTACAGGTCTTCCTGGAGGTCTTTTGTATTTTGGAGGCAGTACTATTTCAGCAAGTGTGCTCTCTGGAATTATCCAGTCATCGTTGTATGGAAACGGGTAGATTAGAACATCATATGTCTTCAAAACTGTTTTTGGTTTAAACAAATCAGAACAGTATGACTTCTTCTCAAAATTCTTTTTCTCTAACACCGCACAAGCATGTGCACATGGTATCTCATCTATTTGAAAAGCATTACATGAGCATTTCTTTTCTTTATTGCAAACAATGAAGTGCTTTT